>NW_013665719.1:1109064-1113936 GCF_000517525.1 Limulus polyphemus | reverse complement strand
ACCTAGCAATGGTTAGTAAGCAGGCCTTTAATTACATGTAGTGAATTCTAATTTGTGTGTTCTCTATTTTCTTAGATTTCTGTGTGAAAAAGTCTTAAAAGTAGAAATAATCTCCAAAATTCACCAATATGAAAGTGTGTGGTCTGAAAGTTATAAGATGAATAAATCAGTACAAATCAAACTTAAACATTTTCACAAGTAACTTAAACAGTTATATAACATTACATATTATTCATACATGAGATGTATATCTTCCCACTTGTGATTTTCTGGTCAAGGAGTTATAGCTAACTGCAAATATATTCTTGTAATAAATATCCTTGAGATGTTACATATCCTGTGAAAATATTAAATAAGGCTACAAGTTCCAGTGACTTAAGAAACAATTATTTAAGATTTAATATTACCAATGATTTCTTAAGAAGTATATTATTGCATAGAAAATGGTGCACCTCTTCTAAAAATTTGTCATGTAGTTTTGTCATTCCTTTTTGTGCTGAAATTACTGATTTGTCATTCTATAATAATAATAATGGTTTATGAATAAAGCACAGTTTGTATTACATATTTATACATTAATAAATGGCTGCTGTGTGCAATAACACATTCTCTGTTTTCTATAGATCAACTGATGTCCATGGAGGAGATTAGTGAACTTAGACCTTTTACTAATGGACCTCAGTAGCTGAACTGCTTACTGTATTACTAACCTCCATTTTTATAATTTTTCAGTCTCGTTAAATTTATTTAATTGTCATTAATCTGCAGAATGTAAATTATTCTGAAAATTATTTTTTTTCTGAATAATAATTCATCACAGTTTTAAAAACAATTATTAATAGTGACAATATATATCAGCAAATGTAGTTTCTTTGCATACTGACAGTTTGTAAGTAGCATTACTCAGCAATTTGTAAGATAGACATGCCTGAACTTGCAACAGTTATGTTCTTGTCTCCATTATCAGTTTTATATTGAAAGCCTTAAATTAATGTTATTTTAAATCATTAGGTGAAGTTTATGAAGTGAAAGAAATCTTAAAAAGAAAAGTGGAGCTAAGAAAGAAGAAAAGGAAGACTTAATTTAACCATTTCACTGCTCAATATGCCGGTTGTTTCAAGGAGGGTTGTATCTTGTAACGTTTTTATAAATTCGAAAAGGCCTATTTGGACTTGCTTCGTTTGTAATTGAAAAAGTCCCCTTTTTTGTATTTTTCAAAACTTTGACTGGCCACCCTGTTTTAAAGTGATTTGCATTTATTTTTATATTCACATCCGTCTCATAGTGACTAGCATATCCAGCACTCTGCTGTGGAATCCAACGTGTCTCTTATGATTCATAGAAATCCCACTGTACCAGAACAAATTCCTCCTTTATTCTAGTTACTTCTACAGCTACCCTAGGAAGGATATGTATCAAAAAATAAAAAAAGAAAGAATATCCTTTAAGTTGCCTACTCATGGTATCTAAGTACGTGTGCCGCTGGTTTGTGATGGGGTATAAACACAGTTCGAACATGGTGCTCTTATGATTCCTAGGGAAGCCAGGAACACAAACGTAGATGCTAAGTTTGGGTTCATTGACTCTGAAATCATCCTCTTAGTTCCCAGCATGCCTGGATGACCTTACTGATGTATTTTAGCTACCCTTAGTATATGGTATAGATAAGGGCACCCGCGTCCCTCTGGCCACCCCGAAATCGCCTGTCAAGTTTGATCCTCTTAGTTCTTAAACAGTGGGAGGAGTTCGTGGACAAACAAACAAATTACACACAACATAAGTTAATGCAGAATTTTAATTAGAGCTCATTAATATTATAAAGTACAAAATTTGCTGTGTACGTGTCGATATGCATTTCCATAAAATGCAAATATTTGTACCAAAGTTATATCCATATGTATTTGATATTTTTGATGCTTTGCACAAAACACGCTTTACTTCAGGATATATTTGATCTGCAGTCGAAGAATAATTAAGATTATTTTCCATGCGGGTGAGTTAAACATACGGAAATATTAAATTGTTACTCTGAATTGGAAATAAGTGCAATATTAATTACTAAAAATGCAGTAACATGCCAATACAGTGGGAAGCATAGATGTCGAACCGGAGGGGGTAAGCAGCAGTCCATCAATATTTTGCTGACAACGATTTTTTTATTTAGTCTTTTTCTATGTAGTTGGCTGACTCTGCTAACCGAAATGACCGGGGACTATAATTCTTTGTCAAATTTTAAACATTACGCCCTCAGTTACTTTTTTGCGTATCTGTATAATGTGTATACTGATTATTATCAGAAACATTATTATTTTAGTACAAAGTAAACAATTTAATTTGTATTTTTTTATATAAAATACAGTACTTGTTGTTGTTGACTAATATTTTAAAACGTTTTTTCTTGTTGTCAGATAATCTTTATTCATTTCCCCCACCCCACCTGATTCATACATTACGACGAGCCTGGAAGGTGTCAAAAATTGGTATTATTGGAATGTTTGGCAAATTATATTGTGCTTGAGAATACAAATATCATATTATGTAGTATACGTACTGGAAGATAATAGGGGTACGTCCCCCAGTAGGTCAGCAGTAAGTTTAAGGACTTACAATGCTAAATCCGGGGTTCGATTTCTCACAATGGACACAGCAGATAGCCTGATGTGGCTTTGCTCTTACAAAAACAAACAATAACGAATACGTCAACTTTTGACGCTATAGAAAGCTAAAGTTATGTTTATACAAAGTGCTACGTAAAATAAGAAGATGAACATACAATTAGTAGTTCACAATAGATTGAATGACTCTCTCTGCCGAAGTGCTTTACGAATTCTGCTATTCTCCAACACTGCATGATTTACGATACTGTTCATAAGTTGACATTGGGCAATGTCCACTGTTGCCTTTTGAAAGAAGTTTGAATCTCCTTACTATAATGGACATAATGCATATCAGTATCAATGTACATGACCAAAACACCCGCGCCATCTATTGAATGCCACCACAAACACAAATACATAAAACTTCACACTTTGAGTATTCAAGATTCACACAGTTAGAAAAATAACTGTTGTATGTGCATCAACCATTTTTTTTATAATAGAACACAATTTTGAATAAAAATATTCCTCACAACAAGAACATGACTTTCACTAGGACTGTACATGAGGGTTTTATTATATCTTTACTGACGTAATTTTTAAATTTAGTACTGAGAAACTGGAGTTCTTAAAAACTTATTTTTAAATAAACGGTACAACTTTTAATAAAATATATAAAAACATTACAGTTTCTGTTAATAAAATTGAAGAAAAGTTTGAACTCTTTACATTGAATCATTTTGATGCAGTGAGTTGCGTATGACTAAAGAACACAATTTGACCACTTTTTACGGTGCAGTACTTCCCAAAAAAAAATCCTTTTTATAAAATGTTCGCTTTTTTCACATTTATTTTCTTTTACGATTAGACAAATATTCGCCCGTAGGGCGGCGTTTTTGTTGATTTAGATAATATTAAAAAATACGTTCTCATTTTCACTTTTCTCATAAATTCTGTCCGTATTATCCTACTTCGCTTCATTGTATTTGTCATAATCATTAGCTTATTAACAGAATTATCGCTTTCACATCAGAGAAATTCATGTGGTTCCTCCTCAATATGCACCTGTATGTTGTGTGAATTAATTAAATGTTCAAAATAAGAAAATTTAGTGCAATTCTAAGTTATCCCAACATATTGTTGTAAAGCAACTTGCTTGCATTTCCAACGTTCTTCTCTCGGAGTACTATCCTTATCACTGAAATATAGACTTTAGAGCAATATTCACTGCTGAAATTGCAAGCTTTACTATCTGATGTTCTCTTTTGTACCAATTCACAACACAGTCAAATTTTACCCTTGGTTGTTTTTGTTGTTTTTCTAAACGATCAATCAAAGCCGCTGCTTTAAGACCTTGTTACATTGGAATCAACCCTTGGATCAAGTTTCTGCCACACTGAACAGCGACTTATTTGACATCGTCAAAGTCAAGAATGCTGGAAGATTTGACAAAGGTTCTTGTATACTTCTGTAATCTTTTACATATTTCCTAATTTGCAACTAAAGGCATTTTATTTGCTTGGGTAAGCAAACTGAAGTGGCTTGACCCTGATAAAAAACAAAAGGGAGATATATGATACTGATTTAAAGTGTTCGTTGTGATATAATTTAGAATTCCCGATCTATTTACACATTTCTACTATTACAAGAGCTAAATGAAAGAAAAATGTTTAATATAGAGTTATTTAGATTTTTTTTTTGGTGGTTCACGAGGCCGGTCGAATTTACCGATCCCGTTTTGAGATAGGGTAGAGATAATAACAGATAATTATTTGTTTGTAATTAAGCACAAAGCTACACAATGGGCTATCTGTGCTCTGCCCACAACGGGTATCGAAACCCAGATTCTAGCGTTGTAAGTCGGCAGACATACCGCTGTGCCACTGGGGGACATAACAGATAAACTATAAAGTTTTACAGAAAAAACTGTTGAAATACATTGAAGAGGCTTTAGGGATTACGCAAAGGAAATTTGAGATGAGGAAGAGTATTTTAAATTTTAACATGAAAATTACTTTGCACACGGACTATTCAAAACAAATACTAAATATATTCATCGACAAATCTTTATTTTATTTTATTAAAAAATTCACTAAGAAATATGCCTTTTTGAATGTGAAAGACTTGTAATATTAAATGAAAGACTGCCAAATTTCGGGAAGATATACTCAATATAATGGCTGGAGACGGCTTGAATGGGTAATGAAGAAAAACTTTAATATAAGTTTAACATAACAGCAAATGTACAACGTTTCGACAAGGTTTTGTCATCATC
>NW_013665719.1:1081575-1108630 GCF_000517525.1 Limulus polyphemus | reverse complement strand
TCATTACCCATTC
Organism: Limulus polyphemus; assembly: GCF_000517525.1. Taxonomy (NCBI): domain Eukaryota; kingdom Metazoa; phylum Arthropoda; class Merostomata; order Xiphosura; family Limulidae; genus Limulus; species Limulus polyphemus. The sequence goes on along the minus strand of NW_013665719.1, from coordinate 1,108,617 downwards.
AAGCCGTCTCCAGCCATTATTAGTCTCAAAGTGGGTTCCTCGTCATCGAATATACCCAATATATTGAGAGTTATAAGTATTAAATTTATAAAGACTTTGAACGACTACAAAAGGTCACGTGACTCGGTCAACTTGACTAACACCATATTGAGAGGGTTCATAGTGTGGGATGAATGCATCATGTTCCACAATGGAGTATTTGAGGCTGTCAACACAACTGTGCAGGACCTTCGGGGCAATGCCAGGATTATGGGTGGTGTAACTTTTCTCATGGCTGGTGATTACTGACACACCTTACCTGTTGTATATCGAGGAATCATAGATGATGAGTTGAATGCCTGCATCAAGCCATCATTCCTTTGGAGACAAGTTTTCAAACTGAAGCTAACTAAAAACATGCGAGTGGCAGGAACCTTTGTTGCAGCTCTTCTTGGCATTGGAAATGGAAATATTCTTGCTGAAAGCACAGATGGACTTATCACCATGTCTAAGTGCATCCGTTCCACTTCAGGAGAGGAACTGGAGCAAAGGGTCATCCCAAATATACAAAAATATTTCCACGACATTATCTGGCCATGGGAGAAGAATATTGTGGCTCCCAAAAAGGATGCCATTGACAGTATAAATTCCAGGTTGTTTTAGAAATTACCTGGAGAGAACAAGTCCTACAAATCCATTGACTCAATGTTGTACCATAATCAAGTTGTTCACTATTCAGTTGAATTATTGAATTCCCAGGTGTTCTACCACACAATTTGGTACTCATGATTGGGGCGCCTCTCATGCTTTTAATAAACTTGGACCCACTTAGGCTATGCAATGGCACAAGGTTAATGGTGAAAGAACTACTTTCTCATATCATCAAAGCTACAATCTCTCTTAGTAAATTAATGTAACTTTGGATAAAATTATAAAAGAATTATATTAGAAAGATAAGATAACAAAATATTTTATATGTGAGTTATGAATATCAATGTTGTTTAACCTGAAAGTTGTTTATTAGGAAGTATCAAATTATTACAAGTTCCGTAACAATACTGAACTACACTTAAGCTTTTACGTATATATATTGTTGATTCTTACTCTCGAGAATCTTCTACAACTTTGGAGAATAGGCGGGTGTTTTGCAATACATATTTAACATTATAAGTTATGCATGTTTTAAAATATAAACTTAATCTAAACAAACGTTGATATTAAAATAAATATATAATAAATTTGTTACAGCGATAAATTCAACGATGAATAAACAGTACGCACTTCACTTGTTTTCAAAATAATATATTGTTATGTCTCCGTTCGTTAGTTAATATTCCGTAAATTCTTTCCGACTAAACTTTAGTGACACAAGTCCTTTCTTAAATAAAACTGGTTTACTCTTTCCGAATACAACTTTACGATACACTTAATTTCAACAGTCGCCCTATAACAAACGCTATAACTCGCGTCTCACGTGGCCAACAGTATTCTCCACATACATTCAATTAGTTATTACCTCACTGCAGTTCAATTACTCATTACAATTCCCCGTCACGTTGTGAGCGTCTTATATATATACGAGACTAACACATGTCTAGTAAATGCTAGGGCATTCATGGAGGAACAGGCTATTTCTAGAAAGACGTGGCGTGATACTAGTCACGTGACCTCGCTGACGCCACAATATATATATATATATATTCAGAACAAGTTAGCATATGTACAATAGATTCTTTAACACTATAGATATTAACTTAACTTTACGCCAACTTTTTTCTCTTTCGCTATTATCTGTCTGCTGCTTCCTGTTCGTCTCACGCTATTTATATCATTATCACTTACTCGTCTGCCCGCCTTCTATATTCTCGACGTCAATGAATTATTACCAAACTTCCTACATTCGTCTGCTTTTAACTCTTATTATACCAAAAAATAAACAATAATAAAACATTCACTCACAAAACTAAATTAATCAATATTATCCGAACAAAACAGTCTTTTTATATCATGACAGCTACATTCAAACGATTTTGAATGTACAAATCAACAAATCTTGTAATAAGCATAACCAATATTAAGTCGCAATTCTAACAATATTTAGCCTTTCGTAGGTAGTGTGATTTCACCGAATACTGATCACGTTTAGGAAGATTATGTAACAGTTCTTTCCTGTACAAAACATTCATACACTCGGACCATAAAAATGTGTTCAGGTGAAGGAATTACATTTTTCAAGTTTCAAAAAAGGTATATTCCTTCTACTTAATGGTATTGGAAAACAGAGAAATTAGAATCAACTTGGGTAACAAGAATAATCAAAAAGAGACATGTACCAAGTACAGCAAGCCATCGTAACCAAAATGCGGTGTCTTGAAACTTATGAGAATCCACGAATACAAAGATCAGTAGCAAAAGTCACCCACGTGTCCCAGGCTACAGTAAACAATTCAGACATAAAGAACATAAGTCATGTGTACATAAATTATTTCCACAACATATCAGTTCAACTGTCACACACCTCAAGCAGCTAAAGAATGAAACGGTTATTCGTATTATTTTATATGAAGACATACCAGTCTTGCCTCAAGACTCGGCGCTCAAGGTGTTCTGTGCGATCAGACTTTTGAAACGGGTGCAAGAAAACGCTAGCTGGAGTATGGAAAGCATGCACGTAGGAGGAGTGTGCTTTTAAATGACAGCCACACGATGAAACTTTTTTGTTTTGCGATAGAAATTATGCTATAGAGCTGTTGTAAAGAGCACGGTTGTCAGCTAGATCATGACCGAACATTGCGACATGGAATTTAATGCCGTATTAAGGGTCTAAAATATTTTAATATAACATACTCATACTATGTAATTAGCTATAGTATGTAGTAAATATATAACATACTCATACTATGTAATTAGCCATAGTATATAGTAAATATATAACATACTCATACTATGTAATTAGCTATAGTATATAGTAAATATATAACATACTCATGCTATGTAATTAGCTATAGTAACATATTCTTACTTTTTTTGCCAATCTTGAATAGTTCTAGTACAGAAAGGTTAAGTTTTAAAACTCTCTTAAACCCATACAACCGTCTTAGTTTAGTTAGTTAGTTAAACTTGCGCTTGAAATAATTTTCCATCGGGTTATTTTTTTTTCTAATATGTTTTTAAATGTATTATTTTTAAATTACCCATTCTTTTTGAGTCAACAACATATTTTGGACATTAATATACCAATTTTATGACAACAGTGTTTAAAACTTGTAGTAAATGGTATAGAGAAAGATGTGGATGATAAGGGTGTTATAGTTATAGTTAATTCCATGACAAGACATGTGGATAAGATAGTCTGTGGGGTAAATAGGGAGAAAAGAATCAGATTATCCTACCCAGGGGTTCGGGTGGAAAATATAACTAACAGAGCGGGATATATAATAAAGGAGACTAGCAGAGATGCAGTTTTTGTGATGCATGTAGGGGCTAATAATATAGGGAAAGATAAGTCAGTATAAGGAGTTGATAAAGGCATTTAAAGAAAAAGGCAAAAACGTAATTTTGTCAGAGATAGTGCCCAGAATTAACTGTGGGGATGAAGTTAAAAGTAGGTCACTAGGGCTAAATACTATGCTTATGTTAGTATATAAGGATGAGCAGATTGGCTGTTTGGACTAGTGGGATCAGTTCAGTGGAAGAAGGGAGCTTTTTGGAATGGATGGTTTACATTTAAATAAGATAGGAGCTGGCTTGTTTGCTACAGCTATTAACTCAGCTGTAAGGGACTAGCACCAAACAGTGGTGAGGGCCAGAAAAAACTAAATGCAAAAATATTAAGAGGAAGAGAAAAGTTTAGCATAGGAAATGAGTGTAGAAATAGTTATAAGGGTAGGCTTAATTTTTACTATTGTAATGCTAGAAGTATAAGAAATAATATAGATGACTTTAGTGGTAGGAATGGGGGATTTTGATATAGGGGAATAACTGAAACAGGGTTAAACGTAGATGATTTTGATGACAGAAATTTCTTTGAAATACAGGGTTACAGGCTATTTAATAGGGTAAAGTATTAAAGAGTGGGGGAGTGGCTTTTTTATGTAAAATGTGAATTACTTGCTGTTGAAGTTGAGGATATCAAAGATAATAGCAAGGTTTGTTTGTTTTTGAAATTGAAATTACTTGGAATGTGGTTAAGAGACGTAACAAGCGACTTAACAAGTTAGTTTGGTTTGTTTGTTGGTTTTGAATTTCGCGCATAGCTACACGAGGTCTATCTGCGCTAGCCGTCCCTAATTTAGCAACGAAAGACTAGAGGGAAGGCAGCTAGTCATCACCACCAACCGCCAACTCTTAGGCTACTCTTTTACCAACGAATAATGGGACTGACCTTCATATTATAACGCCCCTAGAGCTAGGGGGAGCATGTTTGGTGGGATGGGGATTCGAACCTGCGACCCTCAGATTGCGAGTCAAGCCCCCTAACCACCTGTCCATGCTGGGTGCAGAGAGAAAGGTTTTTCGAAACTGTTCAATATGGCTTTCTTTGCTGATTAGTCAAGGAACGTACTAGAAACAATGCTATTTTAGATTTATTATTAACTTCAAATATAGAAATGATCGAGAGGGTGCAAGTTGGAGAACTTTTGGATGCAAGTGATCATTGCTCTATTAGGTTCAATGTTTTGCTGCATATGGAGATAAGGAGTAATGATATTTTAGTTGCAAATTTCAAAAAAAACTAATTTTGAAGGAATGCGACAAAAAGTATCTGTTATGAATTGGGCAGCTGAATTATTTGGAGACACTGATCAGATGTGGAAAGTTTTAAAGATAACTTTTTAAATACTCAAGATAAACACATTCCTCATAGAAAGACAAGGATAGCTGCAAGTAAAAACCAGGTTGGCTCACAAAGATTGTAAGAAATAAAATCAAAGAAAAGCATAAGAAATTTAAATTGACTGGTATGACAAGAGATTTAGTAGATTACAGAAGATCAAGAAAGTTGGTGAAACAGGAAATTAGGACGTCAAGAAGAATGTGTGAGAAAAGGTTGGCTGAAAATGTAAAATTAACAGTAAGGATTTCTTTAAATACATTAAAGGTAAACAAAATGTTAGAATGGTGGTACGATCCTTGAGTGATGATAAAGGAAGGCTCGTATCTGATTATTATGAGATTCTGGTTATTAAATTTTGCTTTTTTTCGGTTTTTACTAATGAATATTTAAGCAGTATTCCACATCTCGAACTGTTGATAGATGGAAACGAGATCGAACAAAAGACTGCATTAATTCTGAGCTGGTCAAGAAATAATTGGGAAGCTTAAAGAACGATAAGGCTTCTGGGCCAGATAATATTTCCCCAAGTGTATTGAAGGGGGTTCAAGATGGGATATGTAAGCCACTTGCTATTATTTTGTTTTTGTCAGTCCTTCAGTAGTGGGCAGGTATCAGAGGAATGGAAGTTACATTCTCTGAAAAGGTTACTGCTTATGTGGATGAGGGTAAAAATGTATATTTTGTGTATCTGGATTTTCAGAAAGCATTTGACAAGGTGCCACATAAAAGGCTTGTAAAAAATTATCTCTACCGGTGTGGGGGATAAGTTAGCAAATTGGATAGAAGAGTGGCTGGGAGGAAGAAAGCAGAGGGTTGTTACAAATGGAATTCAGTCAAACTGGATTAATGTCACAAATGGGGTACCTCAGAGCTCACTCTTAAGACATTTGCTCTTTTTGATTTACATTAATGATATAGATGAAGGAGTGGTCAATAAATTACTTAAATTTGCAGATGATATTATGGTCTTGAGTGCTGCTAGCTGTAAGAGGATACTGATGATCTACAAAAGGATTTAAATCATTTAGTGATTTGGGCAAATAAATGTCAAGTGAGTTTTAATTATATCAAATACAAGATAATGCATGTGGGTTATCATAATTTGAATTATAAGTGTAATGTGGATGAGAATAACCTTAACAGTGTCATGAAAGAAGGGGATCTTGGCGTAATAGGTGATCAGTCTCTTAAGCCATCCAAACAGTGTGCTGTTGCTAGTGGTAGAGCAAATGGGATTTGAGGTTGTATCTACAGAAATACTGAATACAAGTCTAAAGAGGTTATAATTTCATTGTACAGGTCACTATTTAGGCTACATAATATTGTGTTCAGTCTTGGGCTCCTAACCTTTAGAAAGACATTGAATTTTTGAAAAGTGCTTGTGATAGACGGGTTGTCATATAAAGAGAGATTGAAATCTCTGAAATTGTTTTCTCTTGAAAAAAACAGAAGAGTTAGGAGGAGATTTGATTGAGGTGTTTAAGATTGTAAAGGGAATTGATAGTGTTCATGCATTATCTTTTTTCATAGTTAACAGTGAGAATAGTAGGACTAGGAGACACAAATATAAATGTCGGCAGAGTAGGAGTCATCTTCAGCTCAGACAATTTTATTTTTCTAACAGGGTGGTTAGCCTTTGGAATGGGTTGCCTTCGGATGTTGTGGAAGCAGTAAATTTAAGTGAGTTTAAGAGAAAGCTTGATAAGTATATGAATGATAAGGGCTAACTTTAGGATTTTGTTTAAATTCATTTATTAATAGTTTTAGTTTAGTACAGAAGATGGAACAGCCCAGATGGACCAATAGGCCCCATGTTGTTCCAAAACGTTGTGTTATGTTATTCTTGCAACAGTGATTATAACTTGTAATAAAGAACATTCAGCAAGAACTCATTAGTAATTGTAATAACGGGTATAGCAACATTCTGACAACAATCATTAGGACTTACAGGAATGGTATAGCAACAATATTGTAACCATCGTTAAAACTTATAGTTAAGGGTATAACGACATTCTGGCAACGGTCTTTAGAATTTATAGTGGAGTGTACAGAGAACGTTTGACATAATAATTATATTTTTTTTGTTCTAGCAACATTCATTAGATTCTAGAGAAAAGGGTACAGCTATATTCTTGCAGCAGTCATTAGAGCCTATAGTGAAGGATACATCTACGTTTTAAAAACAGTCATTAGAATTATAATAAATGGTACAGCTACATTCTGGGAACAGCATTAGAACCTATAGTGAATGGTACAGCTGCGTTCTTACAGCAGTTATTAGAAACTACAATGAAGGGTACATATAGCGAGATTCTAGCGACAATAATTCAAACTTACAGTGAAGAGGACGTGCCACAACATTTCGAGAACAGTAATTATACCAGAAAAAGACAGCGAGTCCTGAAGCGTCTAATACATCTTATACTTAAAAATTTATTAAATATACTTAAAAACATAATGTTAACAAAACAACATATATTTTCTGATAACCACGTAAAGTTGGAACTTTCCTCTGAATTCATTTTTTTCATCAAGTACAAGCCACACTGAACGATCTGATCCTGCCAATAACAGCTGCTAGTAGCGGAAGTTTACTAGTACTTTTACTCTGCAACTAACAACATGGAGGAACACAGTTTTCCCGGGCAAACTAAGTGTCTATCGCCAATGGTATTAACAGTTGGCAGAGCAAGTGGAAAGATTTCGTCATCTCATGTACAGTCAGTAATGAGACTTAACGATTTACTTGCCACATTAAATGTTTCTAGTAGGAGTCTATTAAGTCATCGTAAGATCTTTTTAAGCTTTACATTCATCTATTGATAAAAAACATACGGACAGCTTGTTATGAAAGCATATGATGGACAAAAATATTCGTATAATTGTTGTCAGTATTTTTTTGTTTGTAGCAGTGGTGCTAAAATGGGTATAGCATTTAAACTAATATCCAAATTACAGGACTAGTACTAATTTGTATCAATTGATTAGTATTAAGGCATCAAACTCCTTTCACTTTCACATGTTTGGCACGTAGGAACCAAGTCTGAAAATTTTATAAATGTATTAAGATATCCTTAATAAGACTGTTTCTTTAGTGTGATATAATACAAGGATTTAATGTGATTCCTCCGATAAGTATTTCTCTTACGACTTCTGTTATATAATTGTATAAAAATTTTTCTCGCCTGTAATAGGAGATGCAAGTCTTGAGGATCACTTACTATAAGCAGTTACTTTATAAAAACGTCCTTCCCCAATGAGTCTGAGTTCAGTTTAGGTTTGAGTTTTTAATTGCCAGTTTCTTTTATTCTGAAATATTTTTCGCTGTTACCACTACATACGCTATTTTCATCAGCAGTTACATCACAAAATGTCTGTAAATGTTTGAACAGTTAGAGGAACTAGGTTTCAGGCGTTTTTCTTTGTATTTTTTTGTAAGCTTTATTTTCAATATGATAATTTAGTTGTTTTTTACAGAGAGATGATAATCATGATGATTACGCTATATTTAGAAAGTTCATAAAAGTAGTCCTATGGATGACTAGAAAGTCATGATGATGCAATATTCTAGAAATTTGAATTTGGAGAAAAAATAGTACATTATATTAAGCAATGTGTAAAGATCCATTGACAAGGCAGTGATTATTCTGCGAGTTTATGGGTTCAGTGTCAGAAAATTGTTTTTCATTGTTAGACAGTAAGAGTTATTGCACCTAGTCTGCTATTCAAATACTTCTTAAGTGTTTGTTTATTGATCGAAGCTGAGTTAGGCGTACTTATCATAAATCAAGGAAATTTATGCTAAACGTCCTTAGAATATCAAATCCACAGTAGTTAACAATGAATAACTAAGTTAATTTATTATTGTTACGTGGACTGAACATTTTATTAATATCACTAAATAATTCAAACGCGCTCACCCAACAAGAGAACAGATGACGACGATACGCTGGTCTAAATGACACGTGGTTGGTCCCACATAATCTCGTTCTCATTGATAAGAAACATATCGATAAACAACGTAAGAACGTTGAAGTTTGTTAATTCTGTCCTTAATCTAGCAAAGTTCTTAATACAGATTCTCAAGCTATACACGTTGAAGTTTGTGATAACTTAATTTCAAGATATTTTAATTTGATTTCTTAGCTCATAACTGTCTTTACCCATAAATGGAAGACTGACATAGAATGACGGTTTGAGCACATCAAAACTCACTTTACGAGGTGTTTACATTCCATTTAAGGAATGTTTCAAAATATTATTAACATATAATAAAATATGAAAACATTTTTTTTAACAAAGCATTTTTTATAATTTCTATTTCTTTATGAAAATACTGATAGTTACTGGTAATACGATAAGCTTTATAGAATAAAATATTTATCAAATTGTCTTTATATTTAACAGGTATAAAATTTTTAACATGGCGAAAGTTTGAGGTCTCTTAATTGTATACTAATAGTTGTCAACTATTCTAAAAAAAGAACTCAAACATCTGCCAGTTTTTATTAATGGCATTAGGGGAATTGCCAGCTAGCACTGTTGATTGAGAGGTGGGGGTATTTTTCTAAACAAAATATGTGGACGTTTTCTTATACATAAAGAATTTAAGTGATTAACCTTAGCCCAAATGAAGCTTTTAGATCGAAAGTATTCAAAGCTTAAGAGAGTCAAGTATATTTTAAAAAATTCAAAAGATAGTGGGCTTTTTATAATATTCGAATAGTTTCGAACACCCTCCCTTTTATGTTACGACCCTGCCTATGATTGAAGTTATTGGTATTATGAGACGACTATTATTATGGGATTTTGGTAAACCATACAAAATATAACAGTAAAAACCTTATGTTCTAATTCCTATATATATACTTTATCATTGATTAAATATTTGTAATTGGCCTTCTTTCTCTCTCCCTCTTTTATGGAATCATGATTCAGTTTTCTAAATTTAGTTTTATCAGATATTACCGAAAGTACTTTACTGACATGATCAATCATATTTAAAACAACTATACCAACTACTATTTCCTATATCTGATTTAACTATAACTATTTCTTTATTTTTTACTTAAATGTTTAATTACTTCAGTTTCTTCTTTAGTTATATTTAACACGTCCCTCAAGAGCCAAGGAGTGAAATTACACTACAATTTGTTGAATATTAAAAGTAAATTCAATTCGGAAATACTAAAGATGGTGATTTTGGACGTATCTTTACGAGACAAGTTCTTATTTGTTAATTGATAAATATTTAAGTGAAACACAGCATCCTCAAGTCTCCATACTAGCTAGTACTAAGGTCTACCCGCTGAGAGTAAATTCAGTATATATCAATAAAGCCACATTCCCAGCATCATTAATTAAGCAATTACCAACTTTTATGCTTCTGCTATCACCTTTTAATGTTTAGCTTTCAATTGAGATACAAACGATTTCACATGCGATTCGGTAGGGAAGGTCGAAGTATCACGATCGTCAGCAGTAGGATGAGCAGACAAGAACATTTTGAAAGCAGCTGTAGGCATAATAATGTACTCGGCTTGCTGCACAATATCTACCAAGGTGGTTCTAAACGGTTCCTGAATACCTCTGCGTGTCATTTGGAGACTTCCATGCTTGTCGTGCTTGGCCGTTAAGCTCGTGATGCACTGATGGATTGCAGTCACCTTACCACTTCAAATCACTATTCGCAGCTCTAATACTAAAATATTGCGGGAAATGCCTTCTTTTTAGCCAATAAAAATGTCCAAAAAAAGTTCAGTTAAAATTAAGAAAAACCGGACTGGGTAGTTTTTGTTTTTCAACAAAAAGGTCTCCCACTGGTCCGTGAGGGGCCGGCTAAATTAGTTTAAATTAAATTAAATTAGTTAAGGCCACCCCTGAAACTTTGTTATTGCATTATAAAACTTTTTACTATTTTTCTATGTATGAAAACATAAAAAATAATTATAATAACCAAATTCTTCTAGTGCTATTGAAGAAATCAGTCTTCTTTTTTCTTTCGGTAAGTTTGTATTGAGCTAAGTTATATATAAAATTCACCAATAAATGTTTTAACAATTCCTTCTTTCTTTCTTAAATCACTTAATTTGTTTAAATGAGTCAACCTGATTTGTCTTATTTCCTTATTATTTGTTGTTTCTATGCCTATTTTACAATGAAAGAATCCATCCACGATATTAAAGTGTGCAATTCTCTTATAATAAACCAAGGTATTTCTCTAAATATTTAATCTGTCAATTTTTATATTCTATTTCATCATTCAGAAGTTTCTGCAATACTTTAGAAAATAACTTACTATTCCTTAATTTTGTATTACGAGTCTTAATTAGAAGAAATATTGGCGTCAGTTTCAATCTTTTATACTCATTTAAGCTGAAACCTATTATTTTGTGTTTTAAGATAAGCTCTTTCCCAATTTCGGAAAGTTTGTAAAGCATAATATTATATCTCTTCCTTGGGACATCCGCAATAGAAAGAAACTTTTGGTGACGTATTTCGATTTTAAATAAATGAATTAAGAAAAGACAGTATGATCATATATTAGCCGAAATTCTAAACACCGCGTATGTTTGTTAAATGGCATACATTAGCTAAATTCTACTCACCTAGTAATAGTAGTTTGTTTTCTTTTGTAAAATATTGTATATTTTAAAATCTTTGAACAACAGAACAAATTTCCCACCTATTTTCAATTTTGATATTCTTGAATAAGTGTTGTTCCGCAACACATGAGAAGAAAAACTTTGATAAAAGATAATAAAGAATAGATTGATACATCTAAATGAAAGCTTTTTATAGTTTATTTTCTGCGACGTTTCGAGCAGACGCTATTCGTCAGACAGTAAGGACCGTGTTACAATTGAATTACTCCCAGAAATATTTGTTAAAAGTAAGCTAATACAAAGATTTTGATTGCACACGTTCAACGTAGATAAAAACATTGTTGAACTTGTTACGTAAATATTATCAAAACTAGCAACACTATAGAAAATACATAATTAGAACAACTAAAATTGGATTGAGAAATATAAACACAGGAAAATAATAAACTTAAGTTCCCAAAATAATAGCCAAGGAATAATTATGAGAAGGAAAAGACTTTCGCACTGGTAAGGTGGAAGAGGAAGATATTGATGATGGAACGTCTATTCGCGATAGTTTGGTTTGTTTGGAAGTTTGCGCAAAACTACACGAGGGCTATCTGCGCTAACCGTCTCTAATTTAGTAGTGAAAAACTAGAGGGAAGGCAGCTAGTCATCACCACCCACCACCAACTCTTGGGTTATTCTTTCACCAACGAATAGTGGTGTAACGGGCAGTGCCCTTAGGGCTAATTGTTGGAGTTTCGCCTATACTGGCGATTACACCAAATTTATTTAATTGAGGATTGCAGTGGCGAGTGGAACCCACAAGTCGCTAACTCAAGGAGATTCACAGTTACACTAAAGAAACTGATCCTGAGATTGATATATAACACAATACATCAAATTTCTTTATGCTTTCTGACATGAAATACATGAAATTTCTTGAAAGCCTCCATACGGCTATAAGTATAACCAACGCGACACGCCAAAAGAGAGTATCTATTATTAGTTCGCTATAGTCAGTGTGCTATAAACTTTGGAAGCTATAACTGGGATTGTTATAACGCTTATCAATCGGAAAACTTCAGATATTTGATCAGGAACCTTTACAAAGTTCGAACATTACAAATTGTTTAACATCAGTGAATTCTCATCGGACATTAATATTTTTACGAAAACATTACTTAACATCATTGGTGAAACTCGACCTGTAATCGGCGTGTGATCAGCGAGAACTAGAGGGCTAGCTAGCTCCATACGAAGTGAATTGTATCTATATCAACTCGTAGTCAACTCGCTAATCGTGGATCCTCGATAAGATATCGAAGAAGTTCCAGATTAAAGGAACAAATTATATCGTTTGTAAGTTTGTGAAACTTTTTTTTATAAATCATTGTGTGTAATAACTATTTGTAATAACTTTTATTGTAAATTGTATTGTTGTGTGTACATTAAAACGTATTTGTGTTAATAAAGAAAACTGTGTGTATCAATCTTGTGAGCAAATATCATAACCTGACCATATATCGACTTTAATTCAACTACTAAATCCAAATTACAATTTAACTAGTAAATTTAAAGTATCATTTAGCTCGGTTTCAGACCATTTGAAATTCTAATACGTAACAACACACACACACACACAAAACAAAACACAGTAGTGGTTGCAATACTATTTATGTAGTGTGGTTGAAATACTTTTACTATTCACACTTCTAATTCTAATTCTTGAAAATCCCTAAGATAATGAATGCAGTCCTTTGTTATTAAAGCTTCTTTAACAAGTAATTTCTAAAAACGTTAGTATTACAAGATTTTGAGAATAAGATGCGTAAAAAAATCTAAATCAAAATAGAAATCATAAAATTGTAGCTGAGATTGTAGAAAAGGAACATATCTTTATTTTTTTACTTATGTTAATTATGTCTCCATAAAATTATAATTTTTTTCTTCGAGAAGTTGTTGAATAAACTGTTATGAAAATTGTTCGAAGCTCGAAGACGAAAATAATAATTAAACCAAAACCATTTTTCGTTACACTTCATTATCTAAATCAATTTTCTTCCAATCTAGCGAGCCCCAAATAACGGGAATACGTCTAGAAAATTTTGCTCAGCTTGTAGACCGTTCTCATTATTGTACACATTTAGAAACACGTCTAACCATTTTTTTCAGGCTTGCCTGCCTTAAAAGTCCCTCGAGCGTTAATTGATAGAATAGAAGCATTCACCAGTTGAGGTTTTAATGAATTTTCTTGATTGAATCTAGGTCCTAATATAATGAGCTCCTCACCAGACCTGAATGAAGTTTCTCATTCAGTATTTCAAATCGTAGAAAATGAAAAAGTCTGGAAGTAAGGGATTTCAAGGAAGGCATTAAGCATTACGAAGTTTTTATATTTAGGACCATCAGATATGGATCAAACAAACCTTGTAATTTTCTACTCAACAGCCTACCGATTGTACACACACTGTAAGAAAGGGATTTTAAGGTAAGCATTAAAACGTTCATATTTATATATATATATATACATATAGGACCATCAGATAAGAATCACACAAATCTTGTGATCTTTTACTTAACATCCTAGGGGCTGTGCACACAGCGTAAGAAAGGGATTTTAATGATTTCATTAACTATTAAAAAATTATTGTTCGTAGGACCATCAGGTAAGGATCACTCAAATCTTATGATCTTCTCAAAAGCATTTTCTTTACAAATGCTGCGCAATTCTACGACGCGTTTTTCCACGCCCAATTCAACGATACACTCAAGAAATACAAAAGTAAACATATCACATGTCACATTATTTAGTATATAAAACATTTCTGCCATAATCAAAGTTCAGAGTAGGAAGTCGAATTTTTTGTAGAGATTAATTGACCTAAGATTTGCAATTGAAAATTAACTGTCATTTATGTTTTCTCTAGACATAAAGAGCGGAAAATCATTGTATCGAAAAAATATCATATTTGCAAACAAAATATATGCATATGATAGAATAATTTCAAGTGTTTGATATATATATCGAAGAATATTTGAAAAGTTGAAGCATATTTTGTCTCTCTCATTTTATTTTTTTGAATTATGTTAATCTTGTTTCCAGTGGATAAAGGAAAATCGATAAGTCGGCAAAATATAAGAAAAGAAAAGGAGAAGAAAAAATGGCAAAAGACCGATGTGCTGGGAACGTACACCAATATATATATATACATATATAAACATGGTGGAAACCCGATATGTAGAAAAGATATACAAAATAAACGTTTTGGAAAACCGATTTGTGGACAAAACATACAAAAGGACATGGTCAACATTTTTGCTACGTGAATCGTTTGAAATATCGATACAGTAACTGTTGCAAAAATGAAATAAACAGAGTGATAAAGACAAATGATAACCATTGTTATCTCAAAGCTGTAAACTGAAGTATAAATAGAGATGTGTATAGAGTGACGTGTTGAGCTTGATTGATAAACAAAACACATATCATTTTCTGAGTCTAACAGTGTACACTTCACAGAGTATCAATGAAGGTTTCTAGTGAACAGAAGTAAACAGCAATACTCTAAACGATGTCATATCAAATTACATTACTTGGGATTTATCAGATTGTCGGAATGATGTAGACTAGAGTAACCTGTTAGTAATACTCTATAAAACTGAGGTCCTTTGACTTTTCCTCTTCTATCTTCTTTTTGGAAATCAAATAGCAACGAAGTCACACAGAAGAGGGGAGTATGGTCTTCATCTTCTCTTCGAATCGTCATTTATTTTCGAATATTGCCTTTTTGGGGATATCAACTATCAAGTAAGAATTACACTCTCTCTCTTCTCTTCGACTTTAGATTTGGTTATCGACCATTAATTAGTATCCATATCCTATTTAACTGTTGTATTTTATTTGGGTGTTTTATCCTTGGTTACGGATTATTGAATAAACTTACTTCATCCGATTTATCCTTTGTTATTTATTTGCGTATTAATTATCGATAAATATTTTCACCTTTTGTTCGGAATTACTATTTGATTTTTAAGGCAAAGCGACATCTTACATACACGCGGATTAAATTGATAGGCAGAGACTCATAAGGTTTAGGTATAATCTAATTATTGGTCAGAGGGATGGTAGTCAGCTAACAACATCTGCAATCACAATGGTTTGTTTTGTTCTTTAAACCAGAAAAAAGTGCAGAGATTGTACAGTGGCATAGCGTCTCGAGCCTTGAACCTTTTGATCTGCAGCCTAGACGCTATTTACTAGACTATACCCGGTCCCCTTCTTTGGTTACTGGCTGTCGAGTAAAATTTCCTCCACTTGTTCTGTTATTTCTTTTGCTTTCTTTATTGGTTATTAAAAGAAGTCTTCACCTTCTATTTGCGTATAGTATCTTATGTAGTTAATAATTATTGAGTTCCAGAAATTATAATATTTTCAACTATATCCTTAATGTTTTTCAAATAATGATTAAAACATGACAAATTGGGGTGTAGAAACAGTTAATAGTTTTAGTTTGGTAATTTAGAAAAAGTTAGTATCGCTTATAAATTGTCAGCAATTTTTCATAATGCTTAGAATTTCTGAAATTACTGTTCGTTTAACATATTTCATACTGTATACACTGAGAAAATCTTTTGTATAAACCTGGTTAAAAATATAAACATTTATAATTAAAAATGGTTGTGCCAGGATACCACACAACATCTACTACTAAGTATGAACAGAAAATCGTCTGACAGAGCATCGCCACTTGGTCATCTTGAAAAGAATTCCATGTGGTCCTCTTCCTAAGTATTGTCTTATTATCATCTAACAAAGCATCACCATGCAGTCACCTTGCAAAGTGTCACTACATGGTCCTCTCCTAAGACATCATCTTCTGATCATTATGAAAAGTATAAATAGATGATAATCTTACAAAGTGTCATCTCACGGTTATCTTGGAAATTATCGATTCATGATCATTTTGAAAAGTGGTGTCAAACGGTCGTTTTACAAAGTATCGTCACAAAGTATTTTGCTAAGTATCGTCTCGTGGTCATATTGTAAAGTATCGAGTCATTGTATTTTGCAAGACGTCGTTACATGGTCATTATGTAAAGTATTATATCAAATCATGCTACGAATTCTTATCTCATTTCATCTTGCAAAGTATAAGCTCATAGTCATCTTGTAAAATATTGATTGATAATCATCCTGAATAGTATCGTGACATAGTAACTTGTAAGTTACGCCACATACTCATCTTCCAAAATACCATCTAACGTCTAATAAATGTAACATCTCATACTCATCTTGTAAAGTATCACCTTATTGTCATCTTGCAATTCTCTTAAGAAAACAGCGTTAGTTTTCTTTTGTTGTTGCTGTTTGTAAATCTTATCCAACGCTAAAATGCTGGCCCTTATCACTCTTCTCTTTTTAACTTCTGTTGGATTATTTCCTTATTTATTACAAATATTAAAGTTTTTTCCATAGCCATAGAGATATTAACACGTTCCCAAACCTAAAAAAACTGTATTTAAAATGTACAGAACAACGCATTATCACAACAACTGAACATTACTTATAATTCCTACATTTTAAAAAGATACACGGTTGGGATGGTAATATGCTATTCACAATAATAAAATATCATTATCCACAAAAATAAGTAAATAATAAGCTCCTCGAGAAACATAAGTTTAAAGTTTTTCGTAAATTTAAGGGAACAATATGGGAAAAAATAAAATAAGATGCTATAATACGATTTACCTGATATACACTCAATATTATTAAGTCTTTTGCCCAACGTAATAAAAAATTACTGCTAACTAGAAGAGCCACAAACTGCATCTACGAAGACACACATTATCTCGATTTTACAAAAGCAAAATAAAAAACAAAGTATGAAACATTTGATTATGTAAATCTTTGAGATTAACAGGACAGGCTATTATGAATTCCTTTGATTATCAAAGAGTATTAATAGGACAAAATAACTACCAAAATAGGTAATTAGGAGTAACGTAGCCATAAAAGTAGTTAGTAGAAATCCCTTTCATTCATGATCAGGATGATCACGAGTCAAATGTATTTGATAGTTCCATTAGTAGGATCATATGATTACCAAAATAGGTAAATATAATCGAAATAAAAAGAAAAGATCTTTAGAATTGATTTCTAAACCAATACTTCTTAACCTCTGAACAGTATTAAAAACAACACTTCTTACCTTCTGAACAATGTTAAGAACATTACTTCGTATTCACCAAACCACACTATAATCAACACTTCTTTTTATAAACCCACACACTATGACCAACATTTCGTATTCACAGAACCACACTATAATCATCACTTCTTATTTACAGAATCATGCTATAATCAACACTTCTTATTTACAGAATCATGCTATAATCAACACTTCTTATTTACAGAACCATATTATAATCAACACATATTTACAGAACCACACTACAAACAATATATCTTACTTATAGAATCACACAATAACCAACATTTTTTACTTAAAGAGCCACACCATAACCAATACTTTTTATTTACAGAACGACACTATGGTCAGCACTTCTTGCTTTCACAACCACACAATAACCAACACTTTTTACTTACAGAAACACTATAATCAACATTTCTATAAAAAAAACCATACCGTTACCAACACGTCTGAATATCTTGTATTTTGGCAATAACCTTTCAGCGTAGCTTACATTGCAAAAGACTACGTCGTACATTCGTTATCTCCAAGCACGTTCCTCCTACATGCAGGATTCTTATAATCCATCTAATGTACGAAGACATCGGTTTCCCACCGTCCATTTCAATAGTCCGATCGCACAGAAATCCACAAACTTAGACGAAATGTCTTCATACAGAATAGCATAAGTATCCATTATATTCTCTAGTTGCTTGAGGTATGCGATGGTTGAACCAAAGATATGACTTTATGCCTTACTCGGTGGGACCATAGCCTGTTTGTCTCATTTACACAAGGAGCTCTTGATTATATCGGATGCTACGACCTTGGTCACGTGGACGGTTTCTGCTGCCGACCCTTGTGTTAATGGATTCTTACCTGTTACCTTTGCTCACCATGGCCGAGGTACGAATTTCGTCGTATCGTTTTCTAGATGGTTCTAGTTCCAAAAACTTTGGGAACTAGAATTTTGACACTGTTTGGTGCTTCATAGATAGTGTCGTTTCATCGAACTTTGATAAGTTTTGTGATAGGTATGAAATAGTCCTTTCCGTTGCAGTAAATTTCTCAGGTCAAAAAGATTTATTAGGATCGGGGACTTAAACTTCTTAAGGCGGGTAATATCTCTTGTACTTAATGTCATTTGAAAACATAGGAATATGGATAAGCTTTGCTTATTCTTCTCCACATCCCAAATACACATATGTGAAAAACGGATAACCGCTCTGTTATGGTATATATTAATACTGCTAGAAAGGCTTCAAACATTGAGCTAAAATAAACTAACAAATTATATTTATACTGAGATGAAATCTTTCAGGAATGTCTCTAGTGTCAGTTTACAGGTTAAATATAACCAGTCATAAAATGTAAAATAATTTTGCTTATTCTACTCCACAATCCAAGCACACATATATGAAAATAGACAACCTCTCTCATTATCTCAAAACGTATCAAATATTTCTGAAGCAACTTAATATAAAGAAACTGGAATAGGTTAACATATATTTTTAAGTAATCATGTTTTTGTACATATCTAGTAAACTTTCTAAAACAAACTCCTTTTACTTTACATCTTGATGTCCTTATAAAAGCGTTGCATCACACTTTACATCTTGATTTCTTTATAAAAGCGTTTCATCACAATATGCTATTTAAATTCCTCAATCAAGAAAGCGAAATGGATGTATAACATAACCTTTGACTATTATACCTAGATACATCTAGATAACTACAAACAAATCATCAGAGTAAACATGACAATATAACAAACCATTAAATCTTAAGCACAAATATTACTAGATGATAAAACGTTCAATCATCAAGCTAAATATAACAGATGAAATAAGTACTAAATTATCATTTAACTAGCTGGAGTATCCGTCCTCTGGACGGAAGTTATGTAAATTCATGAATAATGAAAGGTTATCTTTTTGGACGTGAAAAGTTGCTTCCCTTATATGTAATTGTAAAAAAACGCAAAAATGCCCATAAAAACTGCAAAACCCAAAATGTGAAACTGAAAGTTTGCATCTATCTCTGCATGGACCCAACAAACCTTCATGCCAAATTTGGACCTAATGAAACTCCATATCAATTTTGGTGAAGACCCATCTACACCCTGCGAAGTATTTACATGGACATACAACAGACAGTACTATTATATTTATATAGATAAGATTAAATATTACTAAATAACATGACTATTAAATCCTTACAATAAACATTACTAGATAACACAAATATTATATCGTTATAATAAATGTTATTTGATAACATTAATATTAGATCATTATACCAAATATTACTACAACATAGATCTTAAATCTTTACACTAAATGTTATTTGGTATATAAACATTATATCTTATACTTATTTAAATAGTGAACAATGATATTATTTCTTTGAGTTTAAACCATTTAAGTTTATACATTTATAAATCCGTTGGATTTTTATAACGCTTTATATTTAGTGAGTTTATGTATGAATTTATAACGCGAAGTATTTTCCTGATAGTCAGCATGCTCATTTGCGTGATTATCATAATGACAACCATAAAAGAATCTTGTTACTCCTTGGCTCTGCTGAACTTCAAGAAATTGGTCATTTTCTTGTTTCTCTCAATCATAAAGAAGTCAATCACGCTTTTCTTCTGCTGAATCCTAGAGAATTCACTCATTCTTTTGCTCTGATGATCCTCAGGAAAGTCAGTCATTCTGATATTCTGCTGGTTACTACTAAGGTTATTTATTACTTTGTTTTTGTTCCCCAATGTCATAGAAAATTAATCGTTCTTTCGTGATGCCTAAACTTTATAAAAAGTTAACCATTTTCTTGTTCTGTTGTACACTATCATATTATTTCGTTTGATGAATCATAGAGAAGTTATTCTTATTCTCCTGACACAAGCAAAGCTTATAGCTAGTCTCTTGTTCATCAGAACGTTTTAGAAATTAGTCACTGTCGAATTACAAAGACGTTAGTCACTGTCTTATGAAACCACCCACCTATACACCTCCAGAACTGAGAAACTAAGGAATATTACTAGTAATCACCTACGTATATACTTAAATAACTGGGTAACTAAGGAATATTACTACTAATGATAACAACTAACTACACATCTCTATAACTGAGGAACTAAATTTTACAGAACTGAGGAACAAAGGATTGTTTACGATAATGATAAAAGCCACCTATACATTTACAAAAACTGAACTGATAAACTAATGCCTATTACTAATAATGATAGCACCTACCTAAACACTAAAACAGTGATGAACTAAACGTTATTAGTAATAATAATAGCTACCAGTACACCTACAGAACTGCTGAACTAAGGACTATTAAAAATAATGATAACAGTCACCTCATTCGATTATTTAAAATTTTCCATATCTCTGAAATAAAGATACCTGCAGATTTAAACTGTGATTTTTATGCAGAAAATTTTTTATTATACTTGTTACGTTTTCATTGTCCATAATCACTTGAGGAAATATTATTTAGAAAACGTTTCTATGGCTGTACGTCTAGTAGTTGTTGTTAACTCAAAGCGATCTTTTATCACTTCAATTTATACGTTGATGTTATTATTTGCTTTTATACATCATTCAGTAAATGTTTATAACGCTCTAAAATAATCTATTTTTCTATTACTATATTAATGTAGATCATTTCGTTACATGTTTGTAAAAAGTTTTGTTTCAAAGATATTATAACAATTTATAGCAGAGACAGCTAGTATGTGTATTAACATTTTTTTTGTTTAAAAACGCAATACAAGTAACAGAATTCTAAAGATGATCTAAGCAGGTCGAAAAGTTATTCCTTGTATTGTGTATATTTTTCTAATACTCATATCAGCTGTCTCTGCTATAGGTTTACTTCAAGTGGGATTTTCGACGTTATGAGCGGTTGTAACAAGTAACTGATTTTAGAAATGTCATGTAACGTAGGCATATTTTGAAATAAGATTATGAGTAAATTCAAACTGTTGTGAAAACACTATTCTTGTTTTATATTTTATTTACCAAAGTTTTTACTATTTTGTATATATATATATATATATAGTTATATTTCACTTTGTTTTCTGGTTTCTGCGCTTATTACTGCACTGTATCTGTATTATCATGAATTTCAAAGAAACATATGATGTTAGAACATATGTCGAAAGCAGTGGAGTTTTATCCTTTATGTGTTTTAATAATCTGTGAAGAGATTGATTGATTACTCCTCATGCTAACATATCACTTACTCAGTAAATACATCCATATTTATTAATAACTTATTATCAAAGTAAGCTAACGGTATCAATCAGAATTAAAAATTCACGGCGTCATTTCTATGGAGAAACTGAGTCGAAGTACATAACGTCATAAATCAATAAATGAGAAAAGTAAAATATATAATGATTATATTGCATTGAATCATCAGATAGATAAACTCGCTATTAATTTTGTTTTCATCTTTAATTTTAATAATAACTTAAGATTTTCAGCCAGTTTAGGAGATTTTAGGGTATTCCTAAATTGACGTGTAAGCTAATATTTGTAAGTTTAAAATTTGCAATATTCGTAATGAATAGTAAGATCCAAAACTATTTCAAACATTATGACCAATATTGTTATTGAAACTAGTTTACATAAAAATGGAACATATTACTTATTATATTACCATTCTAGAAGTTTTACTAACCAGTGACCCCGTTTTCCCTTTGAGGCTAGCCACAGTTCCCAAATTCTTGTTGATCTAATATTGTAACACATGAAGTTTCTGGTACAACAAAAGAAAATATGGAACAAAATAATTTACTTACATATGCAACATTCACAACAATATTGCCCATCAACAATTGTTATGGTGTGAATGCCATTAACAAGCTGGAGAAGCATGATTATAATTAATTATGCTTATCATATAACATTATGCTAGGCCTAATATATGTTTCAACAGCATATTCTTAATCTAGTCCAGCGGTTCCCAACCTTTTCACCACCAAGGACCCCTTTTATTATTATTATTTTCCCCACGGACCCCATGTTTTTTGGATGATTCCATCTACCCAACATTTTTCCATTTTTCACTATCAAATAAAATACACATATAACTGAGTGTGCAATTAAAAGAACAGCAGAATTAAAAAAAAACCTACTTGTTTAATGACATGGTATTATCTTCGCGGACCCCCAGGGGCTCGGGGACCACAGATTGGGAATCACTGATCTAGTCCTTTAGGGATTTTAATGGATTATAAGAGTGCATAATAATAATATTTCAATCACACTGTATTCGTCATGTTCAATGCCGACGACACGTTTCGCTCAATACAGCACTCTTTGTTATAATAACAACTTTAATGGTGCAAACGCCTTTTTAAAGCTCGCGAATCATGATTATAAGTAATTATAGTTTTCATAAGACATTATGGTCTGTATAAACAGTGTTCAAACCACTACTGTGATCATCGTATTCCAGCCGGCCTAAACAGTTCTGGATTGAGTTAAACGCGTCGTCAGCAATGGATATGACGAATATAGTGTGTTGAAAAACTATTATTATATATTTTTGTAATTCTTGAAAATCCATAAGGGACTAGATTAAAAATATAGTGCCAAAAATATAATAGGTTTAACATAATGTCTTTTCACGAGTATAATTAGGATTGTACATTATTTGTCAGCGAAAAACAATTGTAAACACCTGTTTCTGTCCTTGATTAATATATTTTATTGCTTTTTCTATCATGACACAAGGAACTTAATTTTGTTGCAAATAAAATTTGGTAACTCTTACTAAGCTGAAAAAATATTCAAAATATTTAATTTTCTTTTTCACGGAAAAAAACATAAAAATATAGACTTTATTATAAAGAATAACAACAACAACTCAGAACTTTATCAAATTTTTTACAGAAAATTGCGCAATATTTTTTCTTTATTTTTTACATAATCACGAATGATATTTTCTAATATTTTTATTTCCTTTACGATATTATACTATATAATAACAGCTACCAGAAACATGCCTTAAAACAGTGCTTGTAGTTCAAATGGGGGGTGGAAGGGGAATAGGGTACGTATTCTTCAAACATACGACCACGAGTGTTCAAATAGCAAGAGGATAAATTCGAGTTTTTGTGAGACATGGGAACATTTCCACCTGTTAGACGATTCTACTTAAACGTCGCCAGTTTCACTAGATATATACCATTGTTACTTGTTTCTGGGTCAGCCATTTATACGTATGTAACCTATAACAATTTTCATCCTTCGAAAATTGAGTATTCAGAACAAGTAGACAATAGTCATTCTTATCTCGCTTATTTTGTCCATAAATATCTACAATCTTTACAGAAAAGGAACATGGATTACAAAGTGTGGACATAAAACTTGTAAAATTCGTGTGACCACAACACTTGTAAGCTCATGTGAACTTATAAGCACTTGTCAACTTAATGTGAACACATAGTCTTGTAAACTTCATGTGAACACAACACTTGTGAACTTCAAGTGAAGATAACGCCTGTAAACTTAATGCGAAAACAGACGTTTTTGTATTATGCTTTCTTCATATAGAGGAAATTCTGGCAAAATATATATTGACAATGAAATCATTCATTTATCAGTCTGCGAAACTGAAATGAAAATGTGCGTTTATTCACGTTTGCCAAGTTTATAAACATTTAAAAAATGATATCGTTTGTTTCCCTTAACTTTCCAACATTCAAGTTTAGCATCATGTTGTAGATGAGGTGAGATTTCTTACATTCAACAAATCGAGTACGCTTTAACTTAAATAGTATATATCTGACGTATGACATTGTACCTCGGTGAACAGAAGCTCGGTTTTGCAAAGTTTTTGTTTACGTTTAACTTACTTCAGGAAATTCTGTCATTAAGCATGAAATTCAATTCCAACACGAGCCCAAAACTTTTACGGTTTAGCAGATTTTATCTAGAACACAAAAACTTGTGTTTGTTGTTTTTACTCCAATCTCCCTTTCAAGTAGTTTTACTTGAATTTTTAGAGAGTCTTTTAAAACTATTTCATGCTTCTTCGCGGTACTACATACACCATCTCTTCAGTTATAGAACCTCCTGTGTAAAATCAATGTTTACGTAGTTCAAGAGTTCATGGTTTTTCAACAAACCTCTACTTTCACAATAACTTTAAAAATCAAAACGGAAACTATTGAGAACTTAGATCCTGAAAGTTTTCAGATTAGTTCAGAGCTGTCACAAAACAAATTTATCCACAAAGTATCTATTAAAATAAAAGAATCAAAGATTGTAAATTAGCTCATAATTAATGTTTTTCATTTTTAGAGGTAATCACATTTTAGTTGTGCCAATAATTATTTTTGCATTTAAGTCTTATATTACAGATATCGAAAATATGCTGCTATTATTTTTGTTAATATATATTATTCAATGAAAGATTGGTATGTTTCTAGATATGTATTTCTATGGATACATGCACAATTAAACTCCAAATGCGTGTTATAAGTCCAGGCTACTGTTTTACTTGACACCAAGCGAAGCTACGTCACATTTATTTTCGTTATGGAAAGTTGAAGTTTGATGGAATGGAAGAATTCTTGAGACAGAGTTGTGAAATAGGAGTGATATAGATCATTGAACAAATTGAATCATTTTAAAAGTTGAAGTAATAGTATCTATATAATTGTATTCACTACGGTGAAGACGACAAACCTCACGTTGGACAACCGATCATTTTATTCAAGTTTATGTTTCTTACTAGTTTTATCTTATTGAGTTAAGATAGAAAAATTCCTTATATCACAAACAATGGCTTCAACACTTAAATGAGCAGAAGAAACAGAGGAAGATAGAGGATGTCTGACAGAAGGAAATTGAATATTGTTCATGTTTGAAAATCAACGGTCTTGGAAGAGAATATAGATTAAAGTAAGCATAAAACAAGACCCATTTCAGTCTACTAGTTCGTAATGTCATTTGTCTCATGAATTTTCTTTGGAATTTCCTCTAATTCCATATTAAAAGATACTTGGGTAATACTGGGTACGGTAGTGTATTGGCTTAAGGTATTAGTAGAAGAAGTAGTGACACCTGGCGCCAGTCAGAAATAAGCGAAAAAAAAAAGAACTAATATTCTAATATTTGAAATCTTTCTAGTTCATTTTACTCATGCAAAATTACTGGGTTCCCTGCGAAAAATAACAGAAAACACCTGTTTAAATTACATGCTATCAAACAACTTTTAGACGAACAATTATACATAAGATACATTATTGTTTTTAAAGGACTTAAAACATATAATATAATTTTAACTCCGTGCTAATTAAAGATGCCAATGAGTGATATATAAAGGGAGTTGAGTGACGTCATGAAGGTCATCCAGTTTTCCAGGAAATGTTTAGTATATTTTTCCATGTACTGTTGTAAGTGTCTCATTTCCGGTACAATGTAGCGGGTGACGAGTGCGTTATGGAAAAAGGTGATAGGGATGTTTTGTTTAATAATTGGCTAAATATTAAGTCGTCAAGAAATTTAGATGAAAAAAAAAACCCGAACAACTTATATATCAAAACAAAATATTTATTAAATGAAATAGTCTCCATTCTTATCGATGATGCTTTTCTATCTTATAATCAGGTTGTTAATGCCCTGATTCAAGAAATCACTTGGCTTTGAGTCACAAAACATGTCGATGTCCTCTTTAAAACCTTCCACATTTGCATGCGTTTTCCAATTAATATGGTGTTACAGCGTACTAAAAAGATGGTAATCTGATGGTGCCATATTTGGAGAATATGGTAGGTGAGGTAAAACTTCCCAACCCAACTCAATAATCTTGTGTTGCATCAAATGTACCACATGTGGACGTACATTGTCGTGGAGAAGAAAAACACCTTTCTGATTGACGAGTGAAGGGCGTTTCTGATAAAGAGCTTGATTTAAACGTTCCAGTTTCTGACTATAGATCTCTGCATTAACAGTTCGCTGTAGATTGAAAAGTTCGAAATGAATTACTCCTTTTATTTCCCAACAAATGCAAAGCATCACTTTATGCGGATGGACTCCAGGTTTTGGGGTCAGAAGTAGTTTTTGTTTAGACCTGAGCCATTGTTTTTGGCGTTTAACATTCTCATAGAGAATCCATTTTTCATCACCGGTGACAATTCTGTTCACGCGCATTACACACCAGAAGAGACGAAGCAACGTTCACACGTTGGAAACGATGATCATCAGAGAGATCGTGAGGCACCCAAACACATTCTTTATTGAGTTTCCCACATTCTTTAGATGTTTACGTAATGTTTCATGAGAGACATGCAATTTCAGGGCCATTTCTCGAGTGTGTTGTTTTGGGTTAGACTCAACAAGCGTTTTCAGAGCATCATTATCAATTCCAACTTGTCTGCCCCTACCATCACAGTTTTTAAGGCTAAAGTCAC
>NW_013665719.1:1061317-1080626 GCF_000517525.1 Limulus polyphemus | reverse complement strand
TGATCTTCTTCGGGGCTACAGAGGCGCTGTTTCCCTTCTTGAATTCAAACAGCATTACATGCCGAAAGTGTGTGTCGTCGTGTGCCATCACTATAAGGGATTAGAGTGTACTAAACTTTGCACATTATATAGGCTACACTAACGTGACGTTTAGTCGGTTCGTTTAACTATTTTACGTGATGTACGTTTTTTGGTAGGTGGTTAATCAAAGTGTTCCAAAACGCGACATTAATTTCTTGACCTCCCAATATATATAAATACATTTATATATAAAACTGTACTTAAGTGTTTAAGTAAAGTGACAGTGTTTTCCATACCCTTTAAAGATAATTGCACACTGAAGGAACATATATACTAACAGCAATATCAAATTCACGGCTAAAGCTCATGAAAAAGGTAGTAACAAAAAGAGGTCTAAAGGGGAGACATTTTCTGTCTACTAAAGTGGGAGGGGTAAGACTAAAGGGATTCACAACGTCGATTGTAGTGACACCTAGCGTCCAGCAGTGTACGCAGACAACACAGCACTGCTGCGCTACTGGGCTATTTGACCTTGAATATGCCAACAGTCAAGTGTATATTACCATCAATGAAATTAGAGACTCTGGGACTTTCAGACATTTTCATATGAAGTGCATTGAAAGGCCCCAGAGTGATACTATATATATTTCTCTTGAGAATATGACTGTTGTAAGCATTTGACACACGTTAATGGAAGTGGTGCAAGAAGCTAGTAAAAGCCTCTTCTAGTAAGCTTTATATAGCAAATGTCCATCTAACCAGTTCAAGTCTGTTAGATGTTGCCAACTAGATGCCACAAAGAACCTCTCTCTTCATGCTGATACATGCAAGCAGAACAATACCTCATGAAAACTCTCTCACCTTCTAGGTGTTTTAAAAAACAGCAGATTGACAATATTTGCACAAATTCATCAGTAGAGAGAGAAATCAGTGAAGGGTCTTACTCTTCTCAAACATGTTGGAGCACAGAAAGTGCAGCAAAGGAGTTTCGTCAATCTGATGAAAGAAATGAACAGAATGGAATATAAAATTCCCCCTGTGTGCATCAGTGACAAAGTTAGCAATGATCAAGTTAGAGAGGGTGCAGATTGCAGCCATGAAAAAAGCAGCAGGAACAGAGAAACCAACAAACTGTAACAACCTACGTTCCTGGCTGGGCTTGATCAGCATTAGTACAAGAAAAAAATATTCTAGCCAGCCAATCACAACCACAAACATATATCATGCACTTAATGGGCATTTTAGAGAAGGGGCAGAAGGAGCAGTGACACAGAGACTGAAGTCGGCCAAACCATTCGTCAGTGAGGCCAATAAAAAAATACAGAAAATATATCTCCCCTGATGGATATATTAGCAGAAGCTTAGAATGATCATTGCAATAGATGGTTCGCTCAGTCACAAAATATGCGACAGCATGGGCAAAAGCCGTGTAGAGAGATGGAAGTCTAGCGTTTGAGTGATCAGTGGCAAAAACTGGGCAGTCCACTTTATTCAGAGTTTATTCGAAACAACAAAATGTACAAACATATAAAGAAATGATCTATATTAATATAGTAATAGAAAAATAGATTATTTTAGAGCGTGATTAACACTTACAGAATGATGTGTAAAAACAAACATAGCATCAGCGTATAAATAGACATGGTAACAGAACAAACCGCTTTGAGTTAACAACTAGACATACAGCCATGAAAACGTTTTCTAAGTAACATTTCCTCAAATAATCATGGACAATGAGAAACATAATAAGTAAGATAAGGATTTTCTGCATGAAAATCACAGTTTCAAACTGCAGGTATCTTTACTTTAGAGATATGTGAAAATTCTAAACATAGGTGTGCGAGTGGATGTTGTTATTATTAATAATACTTTAGTGTTTAGGTGGGTGATATCATTATTATTAATATTCATTAGTTCATCAGTTCAGATTTTGTAGGTGTATTGTTGGGTTTTATTATTATCAGAAATAATCTTCTGTTCCTCAGTTCTGTAGGTGTGTACATGTGTGTTATCATTATTTGTAAGTATCCTTAGTTACTTAGTTATGCAGGTGTGTACGTAGGTGTTATCATTGTTAGTAATATCCCTTAATTACTCAGTTCTTTAGGTGTATACGTGGGGATTGTATTATTAATAATATATATTAGTTCCTCAGCTCTGAAAGTTTATAGGTGGGTGGTTTCATCTTTAATAATAATCATATGTTATTCAGTTATGCAGACATGTGGTTTCATTATGTGAAGTACCCATTTGTTACTGAGATCTAGAATGTGGTTTCATTACTAATAATATATATTTGTTACTTAGATCTCTAGGTAGGTGGTTTCAATATGAGAGGTATTCCTACGTTACACAGTTGCGTAGGCGGGTTGTTTTATCATTAATAACATCCCTTTATCATTCTATTACTAGAATATTACTACGTAAATCAGTCCTCTAGGTGGGTGGTTTCATTATTAGTAATATTTCTATGTTATTTAGTTATGCAGACGTGTGGTTTCATCATGAGTAGTAATCCTACGTTAATCAGTTTTCTAGATAGGTGGTTTCATTATTATTACCATCTCTTTGTTATTCCGCTATCTGTGTGAGAGGTTTCATTAGGAGAAACATTCCTACTTACACACTTCTGGATTTATGGTCTCAGTAAGTAATATTGACAATTGTATTAGTTTTATTACTGCAAAATTTCTCCAGTGTATCGAACTTTCGGTCTATAACAAACTAACGAAATTGCTTAAGGTTAAATTATAATTCTCTTATACGCCTTTATAGTAGACTAGTGCCAGCGTATTTATTTGTAATTTGCTAAGAAAATAAAGTTTTTGAAAAAAAAATCTCTTTCTATCGCATGACGCGAAAAAATCTGCGATATTACTACTGGCTGAGAAATAACAAAACCACACATCTGGTTAATTTTTGATGTGAGTTAAGTGTAGCGGGAATCACATCAATAATTCATTTCAATTTATTTAATAAAGCGCAGTTGATTAAAGTAACCCTAACTTTAATTAAATCAATAAAAGTAATTCAAGGAGAAAGAATGCGTTACCGGAGCAGAAGTCTCACCATTTCTTTGACTGGAAACTACGTGTAACAATAGATATGTGTAAAAAAATGTTGAGAGAAGATATTGCATTATTCAAAACTTTCTAGTCTTTTTTTTCAGGATTGTGAGTGAATTCACAAATCATTCTAAAAGCGTCTGTCAAAACTTTCATACTGGGAAGCTAAATAATGCGCATTAGAAATAAGCATGTGTAAACTCTCTGTCCGTGTAAATCTTATGTTCAGAAATGTTATAATATGTATTTGAAATGCTCGCACGTGTGAACCTGTATCCGTTAGAATTTTCATGTTGAGAAACGTTATAATGTGCATCTTAAATACTTGCCTTTGTAACTCTAGATACGTTCAAATCTTATGCATTAGGAATAGTCACATGTGTGATTTTGCGTACATGAAAATTTCTAATTTATTATAGTAGAATACTTAAAATACAACAGATTAAAATAAGGCTCAAAGCCAAAAGTCACATGTGCGAAATATCTACTGAAGCATTTTACAAACCAGGAGTACTAGACGGAGAATTCAATGATATAAACAAAACTTTGTGAATCATAAAAATGGGTATCTATTGAAAGATCGAAGTCAGTTAAAAGTTAACAAGTATAGAACATTTGTGCAATAGTTTTGGTATTAAACATGTAATATTATAATAATAACTTAATTCTCCACAAATTACATGAATAGATTGTGTTCTATGTCGGAATATCTATATACAATTTACACTTAGATGAACTTTCTTACTGTTTATGTTCTGGTGAATATCTCGATGTAAGGATTACTGCTGGCAGTTTCAAGATTCCATAAGCAGGTTCTGGAAAAGATTGTTATTTCTTTTTACTTGTCTTCAAACTAGTAAACGCATGCGTCTTGGCATGTTGGATGAATCTGTCAGCGCAAATAATAACTAGTATAATTTTACGCTCGTATGTAACTAACCAAAGCAACTAGAGGATAGGCATTTATCAATCTACGTCAGTACAGTAATGTCGTTTTCTGAATTGGAAAGGAAAAAAAATGCGAACTCAGTATTTTTGGTATTAACCTAAATGAAATTGTGGTGGGAATATCAAAACTACCAAAGTCGTGTTAATAAATGTGAAGGAAAACGTGAGTTCAGCATTCTTAATGTTAACATAAATATTTTTGTAGCAGGAATACCAAAACTACCAATGTCGTATTTAGAACGGGAAAGGAAAATTATAGTTTAATAGCTTGTTTGTTTGTAATTAAGCACAAAGCTACACAATGGGCTATCTGTGCTCTGCCCACCACGGGTATCGAAATCCGGATTCTAGCGTTGTAAGTCTTCAGACATACCGCTGTGCCACTGGGGGTGCAGTTTAATACCTTGGTGTTACGCTAAAACTTCTATTGATTTCGGAATACCAAAGAAACTTTAAAACTACTTGTTTAACATTGATTTCACACCAAGAAACACGATACGGTTACGATACAAATATCTGGTCACAAGCAATGCCAGTCATATTTCGAGAAGCGTAGAATTTTGCGAGATTCATATATAGATTTAAAAAAGATAAAAAGGGAGGTAAACATTTGTGACACAAACGCAAAAATTTAAATTCGATTTAGAAAATTGAATTTTGATTTACTTATCATACACATGTTTGCGTTACCGAATTTGTCTTTGGATTACATAACTTCATCCAGTGGTCAAGTGGCCAGTTTTTCGCTGCAAGAACACAGTTCGCTTTGACCACCTCTGTATTGTTTATTTTGTAACCCATTTAGTTGGTCTGGATATGAAGTCTCTAACTAAATACGCCCAATTTCATGTGGTTCATTACGGAAATAAGTGATGTTCTGTTCACTGCTACGCTATTGCAATGTTAAGCTATTGCTCAGCTATTTTACTACGCTGCTACATTATTGTAGTGCTATTTAATTGTACTTCTAATTGACTGTACTGATACTTTACCGCACATCTGTTTTACTTCCATGCTAGTTTATTGCACTATTACTTAATTGCACTGATATTTTACTGCCCTGCTATTTTACTACACTGTTACTTTATTGCACTGCTATTTTATTACACTGTTACTTTATTGCGCTGCTATTTTACTACACTCTTACTTTATTGCGATGCTATTTTACTACACTGTTACTTTAATGTATTTATACTTTATTGCACTACTACTTTAATGTATTGATACTTTATTGTCCTGCTTGTTTAATGCATTGCTACTTTATTCTACTTTTATTGCATACCTATGATACACTCTACAGAAACAGCACATTTGTGCAATGAAAAACAAGCCTACCTTCCAGACAAATCATACCAAGATTTCTGAAACTTAAAAAGAAATAGTCATAACCGAAAAGAAAAGGACGTATTTTTATATTTTTCATTGTATATACATTAAAGAAATCATTCCAACTATACAGCATAAGAAGAATGTTCACTGCAACTTACTGGATCCAAACATTTATTTTGTTTTTATAAGGAAACGAGTCACTTTTTGCAGCAAATGCTTCAGCTTTCATTTCCGTGTGAGCACTCAAACAGATGTGTTTTCATATTCTATAACTCAAACGGTGATATTACATAATTTACAAGCATCACATGCACAAAAATGGCGTTGCCTAATATTAGCGTGCTTGGCCTGTGAATCCGATGATTTATGATTCGCGACCTGTTGTAAAAAAAAACAAACGCGATCTACACTTTGGGGTTAGGTGTGAGGTGTAAGAGTAACGATCAGTTCTTACTAATTGGCAAGATAAGTGTAACATAAGAGGTGACGGTGAGTTCTATTAACTAGTTGCCTTCCCTCTAGTCTATTAGGGACGTCTAGGCCCGGATAACCTTTGTAGGTTTTCGCGAAATTCGGAAAAAAATACTTACGTTTCACAGAATTTTTCACTTTTAGTTTAGATAATTTCGATAATGTTATATTTGTGTTACTTCTTGTGTTATGTATTTCTTGCTTTAAAGTACTTTAAAGTAACATAATTAAGTTACTGATCATATACAACTGTCAGTGTTTGTTCCACGTAAGATTATTGCTAGTTTTACTTCGAACATGTTCGACTGTCATATGCCTTGACTTTGATCATTTATGACTGTTAAAAGTTTTGGATCTGATCATAAGTCGTATGTTCACCTTGATCATGTATGTCCTTCTAAAGTCTTAGCTTTTTATGTTTTTAATAGTATTTGGACACTATTAAGTTAAGTTGAATTAAGAACATTGGACTAAGTAATGGCCATTCGGTTATATATATATGGTTTTTCAGAAAAACAGAACTGAGATATATATTTGATTATCGTTAAAAGTAATGCTCAACTTTAATTAATCCCTCGCGATCGAAACAACAACATTTAAAGGTATTTGGAAGGTTTGGTGTTTTACGTGGCCATTATTATATGTTTTAAGCAAAAACAAATAAACAAGTTTCTTCCAACATTCAGACAGATCTCAAACTATGACAGCAGGATAGATATCAAAGACTGACAGCAGTAAAGATATGAAAATCTTACAGTAGGATATGTCTCAACGTTTGACTGCAGGACAATCATAAAGTTTGACAGGATGACAGATCTAAAAGTTTGACAGCAGAACAGGTTTCACAGTTTAACACCAGAACAAATTTCAAAGTCTGACAGCAGAACAAATCTCAAACTGTCTATCAGCAAGCAGATCTCAGACTTTGATAACAAGTCAGATCTGAAATGTTGACAAAAGGACAAATCTCAAAATGTGACAGCAGGACAGGTCTCAAATTTGACCGTTGTCATGGTTAGCAGCCTATACCATCACTTAAGTCTAATTATTAATCATAAACTATCTTTTATAACTACATACTAATTATTATCTAGATTTTATCTTATGTTTCGCCTGCTAACCTGCTGCTGTCTTTACAGAATCTCGAGAATGACTAGTTGGTAGTGACCAGAATTTGATCCTAGCGGGTTTTCTTGAGAGAGAGTCTGGTGCCATTCGATCCTGGGGTTTTCTTGAGAGAGAGTCTGGTGCCACTACCAATACAGAAATAGACCGTCTGAAGCCTTCCCTGAGTACGCCAGTAGATCGGAAGCTGAAATGTAGAATGACACTCATTAGTAATTAATTTTTTGTTATACAACAAATTAGTCACTGATTAATAATAATACTTGCGTGATCATATCGGCTACAAACCATGTCGACGTTTGATATGATCGCCACACCTTTGCCACAAGTACTCAAGAGTCTGACAACAGTACAGATCTTAGTCTGATATTTTCACTGTTTGACGTATATCCTTAGAAATCTTTTATGTATTTGCAAATTGTTAAACACAAAGCTACATATTGCACACACCACGTGTATCGAAACCCGATTTTTAGTGTTATGATCCCTCAAACTTACCGTTAAGCCACGGATGGGAGTGAGAGGAGGATTCTGAGGAGCTGTAACCTAGAACTGGGTTCCAATAAATTTTTACTTGGTGGTATTTAATTTAATTTCTCATTTATTTATCAATGCGTAATATCTTAAAAAGCTTGTTTAGCTTGGAGCTTAGTATTTATGTTTATAAGGAGTTGGCCATCCCTTATACAGATCATAATCTACTTTTAACTATAGTTTTTCAGGAGCTGGTAATTAATACTACTGAACGATAACTATACATAATTCTAGTTTATTCCAGTTTATTAAATCCTAAGTTTTATTGAAGATTTTGGTATTAATCTGAATTGTTATATACCATAGCCTCGCATATAATTTATTTAGCAGATGAAAATAATGCTACAAGAATCAAAGAATGAATAATAACTCGCATCTTATTAATTAAATAATTCGCCGAGTAAACTATTGTTGAAATTAGCTTTTTGAGTTGGGAAAGGTTCTCTCTTAAATATGCATAACAGGAAATTTCATACAAGTTAAAATATATGTTCATGAATTTTCACTTAGCTTTCTGAAAAGGAGGATCTGGTGGAGTAAATAACAACATCTTAAGCCTTTGGGTGTAATATATCATCCTATATATGGAAATGAAGACAGCTCCCTCTTTTACTTATTTCAAACTATTAGGCTTGAGTAATTGACTTCACTCGAGTCTCCCCTACTTTGTATAACAGATACCCGTGGCATGTAATTTACATACTGAGGAGAAAAAGAATGCGCTTCGTTTTACGTTTTCTCGTGTGCTAGTAAAGAAAATGGCAAACATTTTAGGAACAAACAGTCCTTAGTGCAGTGAAGCTATCATCTGGAATCTTTAGCAATATATAGATTTTAAGTGAAAGAACACACACCAAAAAAATAAAATAAAATCTCCATAAGGTGCACTTGTTAGAGGTGGCGTTACTATATAGACGTTTTAACATCAAGTTTTTTCAATGTCCTTTCATAAAACTGGTGGGTATATTAAAATTCGAAAGTCCATCCGAGCAGCCGGAGTACATGATTTTCCAGTAGCAATCTGATTTCACTTTTTTCCTTCTTTTGTTGTTTAATACTTTTGCTAGTATAAATTTTCCAACTTCAGGAACAAACTTGTTGGTAACATAATTAAAATGAGAACAAACTTGACGTGAATTTAATTTAAATAACAATATATTTCATGCGAATATAATTGAAATAGAACAAAATCTATGCGAATGTAACTAAAACAAAAACAACCTTGACGCGAATATAATTCAAAATCAAAGTTAAAACCTTGTTAACAAATAACAGGAATATATGTAAGATGTGTGTGAATATAGTTTTTGTCCTGTTCTCCAGGGGTCTAATAGTTACTGTGTAGTTTGTGTCCTGACGACGTGTACACTAGAAATCTAATAGTTATTATGTAGTTTGTGATCTGACTACGATTACACAAAGAGTCTGATCTTAAGTTTTTTTTGTGATGACGTGTACGTCAAGAATCTTATAGTATGAAGTTTATGCTCTGATGACGTGCACACCAGGAGTCTGATGTTCATATGACGTGTCCCTCAGGAATCTGGTAGTTAGTCTGATGTTTATGTTCCAATGCTGTGTCTGCTGCTCTTGTCAACAGGAGACTGCTAGTTAAAATGGGACGTTGATAGGTAGATAATGAATTCTGAGCAACTGATATATATATATATGTTAATCTTGTATTTCGACACCACTGAAAGTGTTAATGAGAAAACACCTTACAAAACTAAAAAACTGCTGGGTGGTTGGGTGTTTCAGATATTCCTGAAAAGCTGTACAAAAGACATCTGGCTAGCCGCCTCGATTTTTTAACTGAAAGGAAAAGAGGGTAGTTACCAAGTTAATACCACCCAATGCTAATTCTTGTGGTATTCTAATCGAATACTGTCACCATTATAAAGCACCCACGGCCAAAAAGTGGGCAGCGCGATTCACGGCAACTGGAGTATAAATCATGAAATCTATGGCTCACAGTCCTGCATGGGCCACGCAAGTTCCAAAATCAAAGAAAATATTTCGTTATGATTAAATAGTTGTGGTAGAGGATTCTCTCCTTCACCTTCGGAAGAAATCGGAAATCAAGTTCAACATCTGAAAGAACTTCGGTAGATATGTAATTTTGAAACTGGTCCAGTTTTACGTTTTCACAGCTTTAGTTCTCCTTGATGAATGTTGTTATCTCTTCTGGCTGTAAAATAGCAGAAAACGTCATTTTGATTATGACGTAATTGAAAAACAAATACTCTTTAAGCAAAACCAGCCAACTTTGACAACTTTCGTTTGTAATACTTTGATTTCGATTCTCTGTTTGTTAGAACTTAAACACAAAGCTACACACTGGGCTATCTGTGATCTGCTCAACACGGGTATCGAAAGCCGGTTTCTAGCATTGTAAGTCCGCAGACATACCGCTGTACCACTGAGGGGCTTGGATTTTGAAACAAAAGTGTCTGATTATATATGATTTTAATTTTAATTGTAAAGTATAATAATTTTGAAGTTTTTACAGAAATATTTTCAAGCAAATTAGTAAGTTCACACACTTCCACTAACCAATATTTGTTTTATCTTGTTTAATTTTAGTGTTTAAGTCTTCACTCTTTTTGAACATGATTTTATTCTTACACCTATGGTTCTTGCGTGCGGGATATCATCGTGATATTTTAAGATTTGGAATTTCTTAAAAAAATATAATCTTGACCGCTTCAATATCTTTTTTAAGGAAATACTGCTTCATAATCAAATTTTTTGCTTACCTTGAATCTTATCTTGCTTTTTCATACATTTCATAAGTAAGAATTGGATTACCTTCTTGGAAAATTATCAGTTTTACTCTGGTCATTGCTCCTGAATCGTTTGTTTCTTGGCAAAACTCATATTCCTATTCTTGGTCTTTTGAAAAAAAAAGTTCGTTGGTATGTAAAAAAAATAGAGCAAAATAAACATCACATGCCATTAATATGTTGTATTTTGGAAAAAGAAAAACTTGGTTTATTTTGTTTTGCATCTACCATTGAGTTGATTTTATTCCGAACCGTTTATCTTTTCCAACAAACAACAGCCGTCAAAATGTTTGTTTCTGCGAGAAACATAAAAAAATAAAACGAATTCTAGAACACGTCAGCAGATCCAGCAGTAAGTTTTGGTATAAAATGCTCTCATGTACATTAATATGTCGGAGTGTTTCTTAGTTTTTTAGTGCTCTTGCGTTTCAGATATTGCTCTAAATAAGAAGAAAACTTTTCGATTGACATGTTTTTGAAAGATAGGAAACGAGAAGCTGTTCTTCTAAGTATTTTCTTTGTGATAGATTGAACTAGCCAATAATGAGTCATATCAAATCATTCTTAAGAAGGAAACCTGATAAATGATACTGACATCTTTAATAAAAATGCGTCTATTCCATGGTTACATGAATCCTTCATTCTGTAGCTCTTTCCTGTAGTTACATGAAACGCATTTGTTATCAAACTAAAAAAAAAAGTTGCGAGAAGGTTTTTTGTCTGTCCTATTAGTAAATAGTTAGTTTTATTTTTAGTATAGTCGGTTAACTGTAAATGAATATAGTGCGATTTTTATTTTGAGTTGGTTCTCAAAGTTCAATTTTGTTGGTAGTTTAACTATACAATTTTAACGCTTGTAAAGGTATGTTAAGAATAATGTCTTTGATTCTTTTACCCACTCTAGAAATGAGATTTTTTAACATATCATTTAGTCTACTTATTATCATAAGTACGTAGTACTTATAGTAGGAATGGGACATATGCGCAATATGGACAATATAAACTGAAATCTCTAACACACTGCAAACTGCATGCAAATAAAACTTTATAAACACTTTACACACACTGTTGAATAGTAAACAAACTAACTGCAGAGAAACAAGCCACCAAAGCACTTGAGAATGTCAGTAGAGTTAAAACAAAATTTTAACAAAACCACAAATTTTTCAATCTGACTATCTGACTGTCTGACTAACGTTGTTGGAAAGGCATAACTCTTTCCTGCTTTCATCTTATGCAAATCTAAATACACATGATTCAATTACGCTACTTTGATAATAACAAGTAATAACAATAACCATTTTGCAACACTACTAACGAGTTAACAATAAACTAGTAGACATATTCTATGACTACGAGCACGCTCTGTGAGTTGCCAAGTAACAAACCACCTTCATATCCCGTACGGGTGCACAATTGCTTTTATGCACGCGCTAAGTGATCAGCCTGCAGCTTTATCATGCTAAATAATAATAATAAAAAAAAAACGTGGACTACGTAGATTCTCTAGATCTAGGTTCTAACTATGATCTAGCCTTTGAAAGTGAAGTTTTCAGTTATATACATTTGACTCGAGGATTCTGTGGTGGACAAAGCAATTCTATCATAGCAGTCGGTGCCTAAGTCGTGAGGACGAACGCTATTACTGTCGAAATCTGACACGGCTTTCCTCGAGCACTCTTGACTTAAAACAAGAACAATAAATTGTAAAACTTAACTTTGCATTGTTTTCAAACTAAGTGTGACCTATTGTCATGTAAGGTTGTACTTGAAATAGTGCGGTTTTTAAAATATACCTTTCAAAAAATCAAAACGAGAGAAAGGTAGAAGATCTTATGTTGATAACCTTGAAAAGTCTTTATAGTAACATATCATATATAGAAGAACACATATTTGTCGGAAAACAAATTTTCACAGATCTGTACTTAATTCTAGTGGCTGTAATTACATGAATGAATAAGTTTCATACATTAACACTTACACATGTAGATGTAATCTATTTATTTTCTTTCAAATCTTAGAGTAACCGAAAGAGACACGCCCATTAAATTTAAAATAATTTTCCAGCCTTGTGGAACTATTTCAAATAATTTATTAAAGTATTAATGTATTAAAGATTCCCAAATTGTGTAAAAACGAATCATTATGTCAATTTACTGCATACTTGCATTTGCAGCATACCTCACATTATTTTACTTTAGTTTCTTATTCTGAACGTTGAAAGATGATAAAGGTAAAATGTCAGATTATTTCAAAAATATATTATATTTGCATCGACTGATCATATTTGAAAATATAACTTTTAATAAGATCTACTGAGATCTGAGTTATATGAACAAAGTCTGGAAATCTCAGACAAACTCAAACTCAAATAAAAACAGCTACACTTAAAGCTTACGTCACTATACCTCGAAGAAAACCTGAAAACAGGAATTTCCAAACCAGTACGGGTTAAGATTTTCGTTTATTTAGTTCTTTCCTATGAATATATTCTTAAACGAGTGTATTATATCTCATTTTGTTCAGTTATCGCCTATAACTAACTACTTAACACGAATGGATTAAAATATCCCAGTGTGTTCGTTCTCTCTTATCATTATACTAACACAACAATATTAAAAACTTTAAGTGTGTTTAGTTCTCCCTCGTAACTAGATACTAACACAATAAAGCTCCAAGAAAAAAGGCAACCTACACTGATATCAGTGTGTAGTTATAAGAGAACTGAAGAAATTGAGCTATTCTAATACACTTCTGTTATATTGTGATCGTAGGAGAAAACTAAATAAACTGAGATCTAATACACTGATATCAGTGTGTAGTTATAAGCGAACTGAATTAACAAGTATATCTTTAACTAATTAAATGTTAAACGATTTTGTTCTTTTTATCTACACATATAAAAATTTAAAAAACTATACAACAAACAAAATGTTTTCAATACAAAAACCTCACAAAAATTTAAATATTCAAGAGTATGTACATGAAAATGTACAATAAAACACACTTAAGAATTCGTTAGTCAGCTAAACAAATCTGTATAAATAAGATATCCGTGCATATGTCTCACTTAGTACAAACTTTTATATCATGAAAACTTCATGGAAAGAAGTTTTGGTGTTTTAGTAACAATTTCAAATTATAAGGTATTTAGAAAATATTTTTTTCTTAACAATTTATATAGAAATACTGCCTGTTAGAGATACATTGGTAAAACACAACGATGTCCTAGATTATTTGGTTTTTTTCAACTGTTTAGATGTTTCAGAACTTCCTACGCTCTTTTGGTCGAAAACCAACAATTAGAGAGCAAAACACGAAGTAAACCTAAACGTCAATGACATGAAAACGTGAGTTCTTAAGTTTATTTTTACTTTAGGGGGTGGAGCTCTTCACAAACCAATCAGCACAATAAAGAACCTAAAGAAATGCCAAATTTTATTTCTTATTGATCCACCTAGTTTGTGTTATGTCTGGAACTCGGAGAAAAAGGTTCCTGTTGAGCTATTTCATGGTAGGTACGCATGTTTTTACAGGTCTTTTACTTGACATATAATTACAGATGAACAACTTGATTGGTGTTGAAATTCAGGTCTTCTTAACCTACTATGTAGAGGTTTAGCAACGTTTTGTATTGATATAATTGTGTAGTGACTTAAATAATCTTAGTTAAATGGCAGTTTTAAATAAACTTTTGCATTGACACTGTTATTTATTGATATGCGTAGTAGTAATCATAATCTAATTACAGCTTTAGATAACTAGGTGTTAAAATTGAAATGTCTTCATATATGTACTCATAGTCTAATGACAGCTTTAGATAACTAGGTGTTAAAATTGAAATGTCTTCATGTATGTACTCATAATCTAATTACAGCTTTAGATAACTAGGTGTTAAAATTGAAATGTCTTCATATATGTACTCATAGTCTAATGACAGCTTTGAATAAACTATTGTTTTGTCTTGACATGCAAAATCATAAAATATTAAAATCCACAAACGAACAACGTTTTATAATACACAATTGAAATCATTATTTTAACCGATCACGGGTTGTAAAAGTCAATCTACATGTTTCAACGTGGTTTTACGTCATCTTCAGGAGTATGAAAAACAGTTACTGTGTGCCATATAAATACAAAAGCCATGGTTATGTGACTACTAGTTTACAATTCAAAAACGATCACGCCATCTATATATTTTCTGCTTTTCTAACCCTTCATCCTCATTTAAGATCAAGTTGTTTTCGCTGTGTTTCATTATTTCAATGGTTTCTTTAACATTTTTAGCAATCATATTATTTTGGCTCAACCGAATAATATGATTGCTAGAATTTTGACCTTTTAATATGCAAAATCATAGTTCAATGGCAGTTTTAAATAAAGTTTGTGTTAAGATCGTTATGTCTTTAAGTAGATAGTTATAGGCCAATGACAGTTATAACTAATTTTTTTCTGATAAGACTATTATGACTTGACATGTATAATCATAGTCAAATATTAGCTTTAAAGAAATTTTATATAAATATTGTTATTTGTTGCTATACATAATAATCATGGCCAAATAATGACTTTATATTTTTGTGTTAAGATTGGTTTGTTTTATATGCCAATTATATGCCAATGAGGGCTTTAAATAAATATTTGTGGCGGTATCGTTATGTTTTGACATGCATAATCATGTTCATATGGCAGCTTGAGATACATTTTGTGTTAAAGTTGTTATGTCTTGACATGAATAATTAGAGTACAAAGACTTTAAATAAGATTTTTGTTGGTATTGTTGATTGTTGCCTTTTGACATGCATAATCAAAGACTGCTTTAAATAAGCTGTTGCCACTCACTGGCACAGCGGTAAGTCTCAAGACTTATAACACTAAAAACCGAGTTTTGATACCCGTGTTGGGCACATCACAGATAGTCTATTGAGTAGTTTGGTGTTTAACAACAAGTAAACAAATTAAATTTTTGTGTTAAGATAAGAATACCATGTCACCGATGAATAATCATAGATTAATGAAAGCTTTGAATATTGTGTGTTAAGATTATGTCTTGACATTTATAACCATACTCGAATGACGAATTTAAATATACTTTTGTTTTGATAACAACTTTAAATACACGTTGCGTTGATATTGCTAAATCTTGACGTGCACAATAATTTTCCAATTATATCTTTAAATTTTCATATTAAGA
The DNA here is from genome assembly GCF_000517525.1 of Limulus polyphemus. Classification (NCBI taxonomy): domain Eukaryota; kingdom Metazoa; phylum Arthropoda; class Merostomata; order Xiphosura; family Limulidae; genus Limulus; species Limulus polyphemus. The sequence continues at coordinate 1,065,153 of NW_013665719.1, read as the reverse complement.
TTTTTTCACGTTCTGACATGCATAATCATAGACCAATGTAAGTTTAATTAAAGTTTTTGTTGATATGATTATGTATTGGCATACATAATAATCATAACCAAATTATAGCTTTAGATATATTTCTTTTGTAGTAAAAGTTTTATACGTTGACGTGAATAATAACACTCCAACGACATTTAAAGTAACCCTTGTGTTGATATTGTTATTTCTTTACATAGATAATAATGGTCTAATGTCAGCTTTAAATAAATCTTTCTGTTAAGGTTTTTAAGTGTTGAAATGTATAATGATAGTCTAATGACAGCTTTAAAACGTTTGTGCTATGTTTTGAAATGCTTAATCATACTCCAATGATAGCTTTAAATAATGTTTTGTATGGCAGTTGCTATCTCTTGGCACATATAATCATAGCCAAATAACAGCTTTAAATTAGTATGTCTTCAGATGCATATCGCATTTCGTTTAGATCTTAACTTTCCGTTAAGATTGTTGTTTTAATATATATAATCGTAGTCCAACGTCAGCTTTAAGTAAACTTTTGTGCTGATATTTTTGTCTTGAGATGCATATTTACACTTCACTGACAGTTTTAAATGAAGTTTGACGCTGACGTCACTGTATATTGACATGCATTATCATATTTGAATGTTTGTCTTAAATAAACTTTTGTTTTGAGATTATTAAGTCTTGACATATATAATCATGGTATAATGACAGCTTTAAATAAACCTTTGCGTTGATGTTATGTCTTGCCATGCATAATCATAGTCTAATGACAGGTTCAATCTTTGTATTGAAATTTCTATCTCTTCACACAGTGCTATAGGTATTTTATTACAGCTTTTAATACACATTATTTTAGACATTACCATTTCTTCGTTTCCGTTATCATGGTTGGATGTCCCATGTTTTACCTTAGTTAGTACTAGACCATTATTACACATCTTTAAATAAATATTCGGTTGTTCTTCTTTACTGCTTTTTCGGGGGAGAGGAGGGGTTGTGACTGAAAAACGTTTCGTCGATTGAAAGAGGAATTTTTTTTAATAAAAAATGATCCAACTAAATACACATTTATTTTTCGTCAGACAACTTATATTCACTTAATAAAATATCATACACAGATTTTACCCATGGGATGAAAAGTCAATGCAAGTTTGGAAAGTTGCATAACGATTCCACCCTATCAGGAAATACTTACAGAATACAATGTAGCAATTGCCCACGTTTTTACATTGGTAAAACAAGACGTAATTAAACATAAAGTTAAAACAGCACTCAAACTCTCTTCCCACGTTCATAAACATATAAAAAAACAAAAACAGTTTTTTCAGTACGGAATGTTGCCATACTTGCACAAACCTAACATCAACAGAAGAAAAATTAGAGAAGCCTTATTAATAAAATCAAACAATAAACACCTCGGCACGACTCTATATAGGTTTTTGATCATTCTTTCCCAGACAATCCTAATCCTACCGAAATGTTTGCATAACACCTTTCACGTACTTAAATTCGTTTAGATGATATCAACTATAAATAAATAAACTGTCAATTAAAGCGTGACGGTATGCCCCACATAAGTAGTCATTATCGATTCTCTAATTCAAATAATTTGTTCACGTATTTTTATATTGTCTGTCCCCATCCAAATAAACAATAAAAATAAATATATATATGTTATCAAAAATTGTATAACGTAATCACGTTAGGTTTGTACTCCAGGAAACATAGGCAACACAAGCTTCTAGCTTTTACATATTTATAATCTTTCTGCGAGTCTTTAGTTCGAGTTAGCTTGCTTTAAATCTAGTTCCAACGAGGTTTAACATATTAAACAAAAATAAAATGGGTTTAGAGTTCGGAGTCAGATTAAGGTTAAGTTTTTAGAGTTAGAGCAGATAGAGAATAACTCACTTGAGATGAAACTTTAAAAGTTACAGCGAGTATAAAATAGCTTCCTCAACGAAATGCAGTACTGACGACACAACCAAAAATGAATTTAGAAGAGGCAGAAGTGGTTGTGACGGATGAATGGGCTTTTATTCTGATTCTCTGGTTTGTTGAGCACTACGGTCGCGTCAAATGTTAAAAACAGTCATTCTTGGAAACAATACTCTTCATACTCATAATAGCACAACAGAGTTTGCTTCATGGTTAGTACTTTGTTTTTAACTGCCTTTCTTTTTTGTATTAAAATGTTTGATGCTAAGATGTTTAAGTTCAAACAGTCTCTCGAGTCTGATAATTAAAATGGAATGCTTAGTTTAGGCTTGGAAAAAGAGAGGCAATTAATTATTACTAGAGGTTATTGAACAAACGTAATGAAGTGATTTTTGTAAACAGTCATTAATTATTACAAATAGTTATCACGCAAAGATTATTTGCTATTTTTTCAATAGTTGCATTAATTTATTTTTGCTTTAGGGTTTATTTGAAAATTCTCCAGGAATAAATATAATTAAATTTGTGAATAAAATTTCATTGAAATTCGTAGACCTCTTTTAATTCCGTCTTAGTTTGTATTTATTCATTTTTATAAGTGTTGCTGTTTTATTAAGCACAAAGCTACACATTCGGCCATCTATGCTATGCCCACCGTTGGTATCAAAATCCGATTTTTAGCGTTATACTCCCTCAGACTTACCACCAGGAGTTTTCATTAAAGAAATAACTTTCTTAAACATACCAAAGAATATCCAATATCAAGGAAATAATTATTCCTGTTTTTAACACATAAGAAACACAACATTAAAGCACAATAAAATAAAAAATATCCGAGTATTTCCTGATTATTTGTAAAAATTTTGATGTTTAGATACTTCACACTTGAGTTCTAAGAAATATAACACAACATTTAAATCAGTGAGAGTGTTTTTTATTGATTTAATTTTCTTAACAAATATTTAATAAAGTTTTTTAAAAAAAATCTGGCACGTGTGTAATATTCAATGTTAAAAACTCACAATTTTTAAAAAACAACGATTATTTTATACATAGTTCTATAAAAATGAGATTGTTTCCTGTCTCCAAATTACTAAAATACAATAACTTACTGTACAAGATAAAAAGTGGTAAAAAACCCGAAGAAACTGGAAAAATGAGATTGTACAGCGTATGCCGCTTCTTTCTGCACACCGCACTTATACTATTCTGGGCAACGGGCAACGCGTTGTACAGTGTATGCCGCTTCTTTCTGCACACCACACTTAGACTATTCTGGGCAACGAACAACTCGTTGTACAGTGTATGCCGCTTCTTTCTGCACACCGCACTTATACTATTCTGGGCAACGAGCAACGCGTTGTACAGTGTATGCCGCTTCTTTCTGCACACCACACTTAGACTATTTTGGGGCAATTGTACAGTTTATTTCTGCGAAGTTTTGGGTGTTCTGTATTAATTGCACAGCTTATGTCATCTGTTTTGGCTAAGTTTAGTCCACCTAGGAATAACGAGTTGCACAATGTACGTCGCGTCTTTCAGCAATACTTAAACCATCTAGAGAAACTAGTAACAAGTCATGCAGTGTGTATTTCAGCAATACTTAAACCATTCTAGAGAAACTAGTAACAAGTCATGCAGTGTGTATTTCAGCAATACTTAAACCATTCTAGAGAAACTAGTAACAAGTCATGCAGTGTGTATTTCAGCAATACTTAAACCATTCTAGAGAAACTAGTAACAAGTCATGCAGTGTGTATTTCAGCAATACTTAAACCATTCTAGAGAAACTAGTAACAAGTCATGCAGTGTGTATTTCAGCGAATACTTAAACCATTCTAGAGAAACTAGTAACAAGTCATGCAGTGTGTATTTCAGCCTGCTAGTACGGT
>NW_013665719.1:1051383-1061176 GCF_000517525.1 Limulus polyphemus | reverse complement strand
CTAATCTTAAACCATCTACGTGAACTAGTACTAAGTCACTAGCAGTTGTGTATTTCAGCTAATCTTAAACCATTCTAGTAGAAACTAGTAACAAGTCATGCAGTTGTGTATTTCAGCTAATACTTAAACCATTCTAGAGAAACTAGTAACAAGTCATGCAGTGTGTATTTCAGCAATACTTAAACCATTCTAGAGAAACTAGTAACAAGTCATGCAGTGTGTATTTCAGCAATACTTAAACCATTCTAGAGAAACTAGTAACAAGTCATGCAGTGTGTATCGTTTATTTCAACAAAGTTTTGACTGTTCTGGTTTAGTTGTACAGTATATGTCGCCTTTTTTCGCGACGTTTAGGCTGTTCTGGGTAATGATTTTTAGAGGGTATGTCACCTGTTTAGATCATTTTGGGAAGCATTAGTGATGAAATATTACTCTAAGACTGTGAATAGGTTCACTGCTTGAAATGCCACTAACCTTAATGAGATATTAAACTAGCTGAAAAAAAATTTACATTTTTATTGTAATATTTCATCACAGTTAAAAGTTTCGAGAAAGCTCAATTTTTTCTAGCTTCGGCGTTTAAATATAATTAAACATTTTATGTCGTATAGTCTAAAGTACTTTGATATTGAGCAACGGACTTTGTCGGCAACGAATTGCAACTCCTGAAGTATGGTATAGATTTTCTTAGCAACATAGGTTGGTTGAGATCAAGGGGCTTGAAAAAATTATTTCTTGTATTTTTAGGCTTAATTAATTCTTATCTGGCTATTTGAGCAGTCTTTTCTAAAAGTTACTTACAATAAGAGTCGATAAAATGATAAACATAGTTTAATACTAAGTTGCAATGAAACATCACAGTAACTATAACGTCTATTTCAGTCTTTATTCTTGTCTGTGGAAAGATGTAAGGCTTAAATCTTCACTATTTAAACTGTTGTCTTCGAGCAAACGAAGAAACGCCGCCAGCTAAATCACTAACAAACATCATTCTCGAAGAAATCAAGAAATGAGATTCGCCAACAAATGAAGAAACGTCGTCTATTAACAAAAGAAGAAACGTCGTCTATTAACAAAAGAAGAAACGTCGTCTGCTAACAGAAGAAGAAACATCGTCTACTATCACAACAAGTAACTACATTTACTAATACCCCCCAAAAAAACGTCGTAGTTTTAAGAAATTAAAGAGGCTTAATATTTTCCAAATTAATTAAAATATGTGTATTTCTGTGTTAGGTACATATCTAAAACTATTAAAATACCGTAGACACAAAAAGTAGCGATAATGTAAATTCTAATAGCTTTCCCATGAGCAGTGGGGAAAACCTGTTGTGTGTTCCAAATATGTATGATCTATTATTTTCTCCATACCTTCCTCGTATATGTATAGATGGTAAACACTAAAATAATGCCACCCTTTTGTTGTATGAAAATGAACTGTGATCGGTTGTCAGACAACTAATCAGAAAGTGCCATACCAACATAAAGCGTATAAAAATACAAACAGTCATATTATGCTGTGTGGTATTGGGAATTCAGCCATGGCTCCCAGAAATGAAATAGCACATGATAAGCGTGTAGAAATCAAAGTTTTGGTTAGTCAAGGATACTCCATGTGAAAAATTGTGGCAAAGCACCATATTTTAGTTGGAGTTCTTGGTAAGACTCTAAAGACGGTACAATAAACTGGCAAACTGGCACTGCTAAGTGTGGTTGAGGTAAAAAATCAAAACCCACTAAAGTGATTTAAGTATCTCAGGTACTCTATAACAATCCTGTAGTAAAAGAGGTGCACGAATGCAACCTCGAGAACTGTAAGATACATTTGCACGAACTTTGTCTCAATACATGTTACTGAATATAAGTAACCAGACCAAAAAATTGAAATAGATATCTGGTCACATATGGTGGAATAAGTGAAGCTACAGACATATATGTTCTTTACAGATCAATCCAAGTTCGAAGTATTCTACAACAATGAACAAAGTTTGCTCGACGGCTGAGATGAAAACGATATAATAGTCAATATACAACATCTACGGTGAAACATGGTAGACGATCAGTGTAAGTTTAGGGCAGCATCTCGGCCAATGATGTTGATGATCTACCTAAAACTGATGGTACCTTGACTGCTAAAAATTACAAGCAGATTCTGATACATCATACATTCTCTCTGGAACTCGACTTATGAGGCGGAGGGTTATCTCCCAGCAACGGCCCCAAGCATAAAGCAAACGTGAATAAACGATATATTGATGGTAAATAAATCGACAGGACATTCAAGGTCCTAGCTTACCTGCACAACGTTCCGATAGACTGTATGAGTTTATGTAAAATCTCAGGAGCTCAAAATGCGACCAAACAGCTTGGCCAAATTGTGGGAGAAATAGAAGACATTCAGAACAATACATTAACCAATAGTATGACACTACAATACCCCACTGTTGTACATTAACCAATAGTATGACACTACAATACCACACTGTTGTACATTAACCAATAGTATGACACTACAATACCACACTTTTGTACATTAACCAATAATATGACACTACAATACCACACTTTTGTACATTAACCAATAATATGACACTATGAAAACGAGGTGTAATACCATGTGTAAAACAAAGATATCATATAGAGAACACTGGTGTGTTGTATACGTTATTCAATGGTAATGATTTATACCATTAATAAATTCATCATATAGTTGTAATTACGCTTTGTTTGTCAGTCTAATATAAGTATTGCAAGAATGTCCTAAATGTATTTCCATTACCGTTTATGTAATTATCAGATATTATTAGATGTAAGCCTGATATTTGCAATGAAAACACAGAATATGCAACTGTTACTTTCTACACATGTCAATGAAAGACTGAAGCTAAACATTTTATCTTCGAATGATATTTGTTGTTATTATTTCATTTTTGTATTTTCTAAATGTAAGAACAAATCCTAACTTCGGACCAAATTTGTCTAATCAATAACATACCGATGTCCATATAATAATGCTACTTTAGATATGTCACTAAAAGAAAAATTGTTGAGGAAAGATTTCTCTAATCAGATTCGCACTTGCATATTTGAATAGTTTATTTGCTGCAGAAGCTGCTGCCATTTCTACGGTGTTTACATATGTTGTAAAGTCATAACAAAGGCTTAAGTTCATTACATTGTACTTTACCTCTGAGACCTTGATTCAAACTTACGTAAAGAAAAGCCTCACGATCAAAGTCACATAATTATGCCAGGGGCCGTCTGCATATTTGCTAATTACTTTAATAAATAGTGTATGTAATTACAAGTTTTAATATTTTATGTACCTTTTATATTTCCCTATAAACAAGTAAAACACAATCAAGCGAAGTAAATGTAATAACACAACCAAGATTACCAGTAAAACACAATAAAATTATATTTTCCTTGAAAAATAAATATTTCTTACGTAACTGATAAAACATCTCACGAAGGACTTGTTTCTAACTCTGTGGAATGCTAAACGACTCGTTCACTATTTCAACAGTAGTGGGCCTAGTTAACCAAACTCCTGAAGTTATTTGTTTTTTATGTAGAAGTTAGAAGTCATCTTCTTTTCGGTGATTATTGACCTGATTTCAGTATTAGTATAGAATAATTTTATCGGGTGTCCTTTTTTTCCTGGTACATCACTGTATTTAACTTGGCACCTGACTTCCATATTAGTATAGAATAATTTTAACGGGTGTCCTTTCTTTCCTGGTACATCACTGTATTTAACTTGGCACCTGACTTCCATATTAATTTAGAATAATTTTAACGGGTGTTCCTTGTTTCCAGGTGCTTCACTGTATTTAACTTAGCTCGTGACTTTAGTATTAGTCCAGAACAATATTAATTGGCGCACCATGTTTCGTGGTAGATCCTCTACTTAACTTTGCTCTGTTCTAACTTACAGACGTGCAATGTCTGTTTTCTCTACGTATATTAATGCGCAAGAAATTATGTAGATTATCGTGAAAACGAATATTTTATTCAACATAATGACAAGCGTAACGAGCACATAAAATATTGGACTATTAACGCGAAATATTATAAATCCTAAGTACAGCGATTCGCGAATGGTGTATTTGACTGAATACTATTTTTATGACCCAAGTACTCAGTACCTTTGAAACCAACACAGAATGTTGGATTTCGTAATGTCTGGTCATAAAAACAGGAACATTCGTTTACTGACCGAAACAAAACATCTTCCGTGGTTGTTTTAGTCACAGAAAAGTAAAACAGTAATACTGTAAACGGACAGAAGTTAGAGAAGGGATCTCCGGAATCAATAGACACGGATAAATTTTGCAACAGCGAAACTATACCTGACAAAAGTTACAATTATTACATTAATATCTAGTTGGAAACGGTCTTGTGTAAAATACTAATAAAATTACACGAAATAAATCATTTATTCATGTGCGTTTGGATGGGTCACAGGCCCATCCATCATCATCAGGAAGTAGACAACAGTAAAATATTGTTCCAATGTTTATTTACATTTTCATTACCTGTGTAATGAAAAACCTCTTGACCCAGCAATTAATATATAAGGTGCTGCCACCTATTTAGCTATTTCTCTTACAGTAGATTACCAGAAATAAATTTATTTAATCCATGGACCAGAATCTCTATTAAAAGTTAATTTAGGGTTATTAAATTCTCTCATATTTAATTCGTATTTAATCAATTTAACGTTATTTAAATTAATATTGTAAGAATGACGGGTGCTTACAATTCAAGTTGTGGGTTTGAGTGAAATTTTGTGTATTATTTATAGATATGTAAAATTCCAACAATTCCTGTTATTTTCCGAGTCACTTTGGGTTAACACTTACCAGCCAAACAATCCATTAAAGAAAACCCAACTCTTCAGAAGCTTAGAAAATATGAGGTAAATAAACTTGAGAATATATATTATGCTTTCTTGTTTTAAATTTAAAGCATATGAAGATAGCAGTTCACAATTACTGGTGCATCTTTAGATTATCATTTTATTGTCAAAACTAATGCTTAACATTTAGTTTCAGTTATTTTCATTTAATCGTGATATGCACGTGCTAATAATATATACACCAAAACACTAAAAAATCCTCCTTATCAAAGATTAAAATTTGCTAAAAACATCAGTAGGAAATGATAAAATGGAAAACCTCGACAAATTATCCTACTCATACAAACACTTGAACATGCCTTTGCTGTCATGAAGGAGGATACTAGTGAGAAAGTAAAAAAAAATAAAGGGAGAGAGAAAGTATGCTTGTTTCTTTATATTATCTACAATGTTCTTGAGTGTGCTATTCTTTGATGATAAAAACAAATTAATCAGAGTATTTAAAATAATCCAATAAATACATATCTTGTTTCGTTACAATCTATTTGTATTTGTTAAATACAAAGCTGCACAATGAGTTTCCTGCGCCATACTCACCACAGGGATCGAACCATGAATTTTAGCGTTATAACCTCTGAAGTTTACAATTGAAACACCAAGTGTGTGTGGGGGGGGGAGGGGGTTAGTTACAACAAATACATCAAGATCCTCCTACTTGAATTAAATATTGGTAGTAAATATATCGGGCGTGTGAGTGAACTCTCAAATGTCCGAAAAATGTTCTGCCACTTTTATAACAAGATAACGAACTTCATAAAACCATATCCTGATTTGAGACTTGTAGTAATGAAGCTTTAATTTATCATTCTAAAAGTGACTTTTCTGTTTAAAAAGCTGGCAATTGAATTAATTTGTAATATTTAAAACAAGTTAATCATGTCTTTAACTTCATGCTAAAATATGTTAACAGATTAAGCTTTAAGATTAAAAGTTATACAGGATGAAAATGCTCCAATAATTTTTTCAATATGGAACCTCACTTGACAGTTCCGTGAATTCCAATGTGTGTTCAGTTTAATTCTCTAAAGTTCAACCAAGTTTGTTATTTTAACAGATGGTGTTGCTTACCCTTCAGAATGTCTGGCCTAACACTATAACGCGCCAGAAAACTGCAAAAGTGACATACTGGTCAGGCTAAGGTTTAATCTCACCCATAAAACTTGCGGAATCCTGCAGAATACTGAGTATATATAACAGCCTGTTCTTCTCAGTTTATCCCATATTTCCTTTGACCTACTCTTGAGAGAAATATCCCCACATTTTTCTTTTGTGTGTAGCCTATCTTGATCTCTAGCAGTATATTAAGACTAGATTTTACAACCCGCGTCAAATTGAAGCTTTGAAATTTTTTCCGAGTTGTGCATCTAATGTACACTTCTACTCTTGGAACTCGTTAATAATGTGACCAATTTCTTGACTTCATAGTTTCCGGTTTTCTTTCAAAGAACTTTAGTTGAATACAACAGATAATGTTTTATTTGACTGTTTTACTATATCTTAGATCTCCTTTCCATATCCTAGATCCCCGTGACACTCCCATTAGCTCCTCTGATATACAGAGTGTCGGCTGTTTAATCCTAAATGCGCCGTCTGGCGGTTACATTTCTATAAACTTCCCTGATGTAAATAGTATCCATTGTTGGAACTCGCAGATACCTTTTCACTATGACATTTCCATAAGCTCCCATGCTATAAAGAGTGTCAATTGTTCAAGACTGCATGCACCGTCTAGTGGTACATCTCTATAAGCTTCCTTGACATAAAGAGTATGGTTGGTCAAACTCGCAGATACCTCTAGCGGTGACATTTCCATAAGCTTCCATGATATACAGAATGTTGATTTTCCAAGCTTACAGGCGCCTTCTTATGATGATGTTTTATAAGCTTTTCTGATACATAGAGTATCGATTGGTCAATCCAGAAGTTGCCATCTAGCAGTGACCTCCTACTTATTGTTAACTTATTCAAGTTTTAGGTGGCACAAGTAGTAGCTTGAGAAACTTTATCCTCTGAATTTGTATGGGTATTTCATCAGTAGCTTTGGGGGGTTATTTTTTCTTCTTTTTTGGTTTGGCATACTGTAGGACTTTCATCTGTAGTAAAAATAGTGACTGTCGCTACTTTAAGTTGAACACGAAATTAAAACAAAAACCCTCTGCTGGCGTGATCGCCCAGGGTTTACCAGAACGTGATACCTTACAAAGTATTTTTCTTCTGCTAGCGTGACCACCCATGGTTTACCAGAACTTGATATCTTACATTGTAATTGTCTTCTACTAGAATGACAACCCAGTCTTTACCAGAACCTGACACTTATAATGTGGTTATGTTTTACGACCGTGACCGCCTATTGTTTACCAGAACGTTTACCCTTGGCAACGCGGTTGTCTTCTGCTGGCGTGGTCGCTTAGATTTTATCAGAACGTTTACCCTTGGCAACGCGGTTGTCTTCTGCTGGCGAGGTCGCTTAGATTTTATCAGAACATGGCACTTTACAACGCGGTTGTCTTTTGCTAGTTCTATATCTACATGTATCAGAACCTTTGTTTGTCCAAACTACACATTCAAGAGCAAAGTGAACATGAAATATATGAATGAATATACTTCTTAAGAAATTGTATTTTCAATTCAAGGAAAGGATTTAAATATATTATGATTTATACGTATTGCATGTCGAACCATTTTTGCATACAGATATTTACTTAATGTTGTGTGGAAGCTTAATTTATCATTTCCGACAATAATTTGAAATGTTAACGTAAAGAAAAGAGATATTAGTAGAACCATTTTTGGTATTGGAGGGTCAAACGAAACTTCATTTTTATTACAAAACTAATATGGCAATAAATGTAGAGAACCAGTTTTCATTCGCTAATGGCCTGGCATGGCCAGATGGTTAGGGCGCTCGACTCGCAATTTGCTGGTAGCGGGTTCAAATTACCGTTCCACCAAACATGCTCGCCCTGCCGGTGTGGCGGCGTTATAATGTCACGATAAATCCCACTATTCGTTGGTAAAAGAGTAGCCCAAGAGTTGGCGGTAGGTGGGGATGACTAGCTGCCTTCCATCTAGTCTTTTACTGGTAAATTAGGAACGGCTAGCACAGATAGCCCTCGTGTAGCTTTGCGCGTAATTGATAATAAACATTCGCTAATAGCTGTTTCTTTTTCATTTTAGCCAAAGTATTAACAAATGAAAACTTCCATCATCATTTTCATCAGTCTTAACTCTCGAAATTTTTAATGTAGAACACAACTTTCTCGTTAACCATTACATACATATACAGAACTTAACTTCCTCCGAAAAAAATGTGTATCATGAATCAGTGTTAAATATGAAACATATTTTTTTCTGACAACCTTTGCGTATTATGTGTCAATAATAAATATGGAACATAACTTCTTACTGAATCATTTGGTAGAACTTGAAAATGTTGAATATATAACACAATTTTCTTCTTAGCCATTGGATATTACGTGCCATAATAAAATCTTACAGCTATTCTTATTGTTAGAGATATCAGACTAAAATTTATACAAGATAGGAGTTTCTGGTATAAGTTTTAAACCAAGTTATAAAACACTCTATCAGACATAATTAATTAGGAAATAGAATCATAAACATAGCAATCGAGAGGAACAAGGAAATGTGTGTGGAAGGAAAACTATCTCTCAGGAACTAAACATAAACAAGCTAAACAAATGACAGGAAGTAATATTACACACACTAAAAATATTGCAGCACCAAATAATATACATTTTTCAAGCATACAAGGTGTCATATTGCACATCTTGAGAAAAATACACATGTTGAAAAACGACAGGACCTCGATATATACACGTTGAAATGCGACAAGAAATAGCTTACAAATAAAAAAACATAGGACCTCATATTTCACATTTTGCAAACCAAAGATGCTTAATACTAAAACATATTGCATACCGACAACATGCAATATTGCACAGATTCTAGTCGTGAATCATAGGTTGCTATGTTTCCTATTGTCTTCTTTTCAGTGGTTTCACTCAGACCTCACTGTTTCCTTTGTTAAGTTAGTAAACAATGCGTTATGACAAACTGTAGCCTTATTATGATTAATGCGTAACAACTTAAGGCTTCATAACGATAAAAGTCGGGTTTCATATTTATGTTTGGTGCAGCGCAGGTAGACCACTGTGTAGTTTGCTGAACAAAGAGAACACAAAACAAATGAAGTGAAAAACTGAAATGAAGTTACTTAACCCCAAGTGAAATAAGTAGGTGATTACTATTTATACTAATAGACTGTGTGACGGACTTACTATTATACATTTATTTTAATATCGACGTTTGTTTAAATTACATTTAGAAATGTATATAGCTTATACTGTTAAATTTTGTATTGCGAAACTCCCACCTATTCCCTAAAGTTGTAAAAGATTCTCAAGTGTAAGAATCAACAATATATGTGTATATGTAAACACTGGTGTAGCTTTGTATTGTAACGTAATCTGAGTTTTCGAGAAACTCTCCACACGCCTATTAATATAACCAACGCGACACGCCAAAAAACAGTATATATTATTGGTTTGCTACAGTTGGTGTGGTATAAACCTTGGAAGCTATAATTGTGATTAACGCTTACTAATCGGATAACTTCATATATTTGACCAGGAATATTTTTAAATTTCGAACACTATAAACCATTTAACTTCAGAGTATTCACTTCGGACATTAGGCTTTTACGAAGACATTATATAACTTCAGCGGTAAAAACACAAGCTCACCTGTAATCGGCGTGTGATCAGCGAGGCCCACAGAGCTAGTTAGCTCACTATGAAGTGAATTGTACCTACGTCAACTCAAAATTAACTCACTCATCTTGAACCCTCG
>NW_013665719.1:1004832-1050601 GCF_000517525.1 Limulus polyphemus | reverse complement strand
ATAAATTGGATACATATCGGCATTTATTTAACTACTAAATCCAAATTACAATTTAACTCAGTTTTAGGCTATTTGAAATTGTAATACGTAACAACTGATAACATTTCAAAGAAAGTTTAGAGCGTTACTGAGATAGCTCTTAGCAAAAGTTACAAGTCTCATCCTCTAGAGTCTAGAGAAACCTTATCATATAATATTTTTAGTGGTACTTGTAATTACAGTTAGTATTAGATATTCGAAGCTGTCAGCTGTGGTGGAAATAACTACTTTTTCAATCTCCTTAGTCTAGCTGTTTCCCGTTAAGTTTAGTTAATTTATATTTCATTAAAACCGGAATATCATGGAGCAAATTAACTTCGATCCCTACTTTTTTATTGTTTTATTTCCTACACAATGGAGAATATGTGAACCTGAAATTAACACCTTCAGGAACAAAATGTTAATTTTTCTTTGAGAAAGGGAAGAAAAACCAACATTTTTTGAATGTTATATACATATTTGTATCAAAATGCTTAAATGGAAGTTTTCTTAAGAAAAGGAGATTATTTGTGTTCTTGATTTTTATGAATTCCTTTTTTATGTTTTACTACAAAAAGCAAGGAAAGCTATTCTTTCCTTCATTCCTATAAACAATCACACAACTATAACTTGGTTCTGAACACTATAGTGGAAAAATTATTAGAATCGATGGAAGTCTGAATCAGCTTTTTATTGTAAGAAAAATCATATAACTTGAAATCAATCAATTTAAACAAAATAAAAAAAACGTTATCGACTTCAAACTTAACTGGTAATTATCTAATAGATTTCAAGATTAACATTATTTACAGATTCGGTTTTAAAATTGACCGTTAAAAACTTATTCTATATTAAATTTAACTATTACATAGCTAATAAATTTTAGGGTTCATATTTAAACCCCGAGTTGATGTTAAACGTAGCATAAACCATAATAGTGGTTTACAACCGGGATCGCACAGGAATTTGCCCAAAACTCTAATAGAACATTGGGGCAAAAACAACCTTAAAAACCAGACTTATTCCACTGGACAACTAAAAATATTCTACTGGAGAAAATTCATGTGCTTCGAAGTAATTTGATGGTGCTGATTTCATAAATGTAATCAGAATTTGTCCACCACCATTAGATTTTGAGTAATTGTAATATCTCAATATTTTATCAGGATTATATGAAATACCGTGTAAACAACTCCGTACAATAGATTTATGCTGTGAAATTAAGTTTACTTGGACAGTTTAATGGGTAAAAGGCAAACAGTTTGGATAACTTCAAACATTGACTGTATTGTATTGGTGTAAACTTTCAAATATATTGTTCACATATGTTATTTGTTCTCGATATAATTGTAATGAATTAGACCACTTTTGCTTTATTCCCACGCTCACCTGCTCCGCCCGAGAATCACGAAACCCTCATGTGCTCAGTTTGCTAGAACATTCGAGAAATCCCTCTACTAAGCATCAAATAGTAGTCAGATGTCTCTCTCTCAGTTGCCTCTTACTTACTTCAGAGTGACTCTCAGCGCATAGTCAAAACTAAGTCCGATCTTCTTCCTCGCAGCATACCCGCGATATAATCATATTCTGAATTTTTTAACATCTTTTCAGATGTCTCTCTCTCAGTTGCCTCTCACTTACTCAGAGTGACCCTCAGCGCATAGTCAAAACTAAGTCCGATCTTCTTCCTCGCAGCATACCCGCGATATAATCATATTCTGCATTTTTTAACATCTTTTAAGCTATAAGTTCTTTTATATTTTTCAGAAAAACATTTGAAATGCTGGCTGTTTCCAGTTCATGCTCAAAATTCATCCAAACAGTTTCTGCTACATTTGTGGAAAATATATTACAGTTTCTCGAAGGAAAAACCTCACACACAAGTAAAGTAAAGATAGCTTACTATCACTATTTTTGGTGTAAAATTGGTGACCACGAAAACATTGGGTTCCACGAGTGTGTTGTAGATTTTGCACATTTGGCTTGACACAGAGAGCGAATAAGAAGAGAGCAAGTATATCATTTGCAGTTCCCATGATATGACGTGAGCCCAGATATCATCTAACTGACTGTTATATTTGCATGACTAATGCTTTTGGATATTCAGGCAAAACTAAACAGTACATTAAATATCAATATATTTCTTCTGCAATGAAACCAGTAGCTCATGGAGATGGTCTTCCAGTGGCACACCCATCATCGAATTGGGAAACATAAGAGTTATCCTGCGAAGAAGACAATGAATCATCTTCACCCTCTTCATGTAGTAATTATATTCCTGTGGGGCCTCAACATAAACTGCTTCGTCTGATCACATAAGATGAGCTAAATGATCTGATTCGTCACTTGTCTCTATCAAAGCAGCACGGGGAAACACTTGGCTCTCGTTTATTAGGCTATTAGCTCCAGAAAAAGAGTTTCAGCTTAACGAAGTCGCCATCAAAGTCTTCCTTCTCACTACAGCATATAAGATACTTTGTGTTTCTGTACAAATGTTGATGCACTAATGGAAGAATTAGGTACTGAATATAATTCTTAAGAACGGAGACTCTTATTTTGTTTGTTTGTTTTGAATTTCGTGGAAAGCTACACGAGGGCTATCTGCGCTGGCCGTCCTTAATTTAGCATTGACAGACTAAAGAGAAGGCAGCTAGTCATCAACACCAACCGCCAACTCTTGGGCTACTCTTTTACCAACGAATAGTGGGATTGACCGTCACATTATAACGCCCCCACCGCTGAAAGGGCATGTTTGGTTGGGATTCGAACCCGTGACTTTCAGGTTGCGAGTCCTGGAGATCCATCGAAATAACCCTAAATCACTTGTTACCTGAATGGCTCTCCTGTTCACCGTCCTAGACTAAGTACTAAAAGATGCTGGGCTGGCTTTATTCAAGGGATGGTGGGACGACGTGCACACATAATCTAACGTCAACTTGTAATATAAATTGAAATGTCTGCCAAACTAAAAACCGTCCGCCTGGTTGTTTATTATTATTTTTTAATCAGATCTTTGGGCGGTTCCACACTAATTTATGTACCAAGTTTCATTAAAGTTGCTTTAACCGGTTCTTTACAACTTGTATAGGTCAATACACCAATCGGACAGATGAACAACTCTGCTTTATATATATATACATAGATAGATTTATCAACAGTCCGTGAATTATGATTGTAGACATATGAACCAAGTGCTCCTAGTCGAACCTCAATACGTCTAAGTAAGAGAAATATAGCATGCATTATTTTTAGCCTCTTCGAACTCTTACTTAGATAATAATGACTTAACAGAATAATGTTTCTTATCTTTGTAAAGTTTAACAACAAATGTTATACTCTCCTATCCAGCTAGCTAGGCAGCTTATAATCACATACTTATATGAACAGGTTTCTGCATTCTTATGTTATTTGTTTAAAGCAACATCAATGTGAATACATATCAGCAAGCACTGAGTCATTATTAATTTATTACTAAGAATAAAGTTGCTTAATTTCTCTCTCTTTTATGCTTTCAAAACTAAAATGGTTTGTCATTTTCGAACAAATATTGGTCTGCATGTTTAAGAGCAAAGCTAGAAAATAAACGAAAATATTCTTTTCTTTTTCTTTAACAACAACATTTCTCTCTCTCTCACAGCGTCAGAAATAATCCATTCAATGAATACATCTACATCTTTCCCATTTGTCTTCAAACGTCTTCATCCATCAAAAGCAGTTCAATTATGCATTCCTGCATCCAGATCAGAAATAGGAATACATGCTATTTTATTCTAAACGTTAAAGAATCAATATAAAGTTCATGTGTATAACCAAATGTGTAGAATAACTTATGTATAGATAACGATATGCTATTGTCTTGTATTATAAGTTGAACTAATCATCATTTGGAGTTAGAATAAAAGTCACGTTAAAATGAAATAAGCTGAGGTCTAGATCTGTTGAAAGAACTTGGTAATTAACACCTAGTTGAAAGTTTAAGATGATGATGCGATTTCTAATGCACATTTGTGAGAGGGGGTACAACTTAAAATAACTAGATAACATTGATTCATCAATTGTTCTAACGATGTTGCAGTGACTAGATTACATTGATTCATCATTTGTATTAACGGTTGTATAATGGATAGATTACATTAATTCATCTATTGTACCAACGGTGTTACAGTGACTAGATTACATCGATACATCATTTGTACCAGCAATTTTACAGTGACTAGGTTACATTGATTCATCTATTGTACTTGAGGTGTTACAGTGACTAGACAACATTGATTCATCATTTGTACAAACCTTTGTAGAGTGATTAGCTTGCATTGATTCATCTATTGTACAAATGGAGTTTTCGACTGGAGTTTTCAGACATCTTTAAATGTCCATTGGAAACCACAATAAATAAAGATTGAACCCCAGAGATATTTACTGATGTGTCATCAGATACACTGAAATGTCCCTGGGAAACCACAATAAGTCAAGATTGAACTCCAGAGATATTTACTGATGTGTCACCAGATATATTGAAATATCCCTGGGAAACCATAATAAGTAAAGTTTGAACTCCAGAGATATTTACTGATGTGTCATCAGATACACTGAAATGTCCCTGGGAAACCACAATAAGTCAAGATTGAACTCCAGAGATATTTATTTATGTGTCACCAGATATATTGAAATGTCCCTGGGAAACCATAGTGAGTAAAGATTGAACTGTAGAGATATTTACTGATGTGTCACCAGATATATTGAAATATAATTGGGAAACCATAATAAGTAAAAATTGAACCCCAGAGATATTTATTTATGTGTCACCAGATATATTGAAATGTCCCTGGGAAACCATAGTGAGTAAAGATTGAACTCCATAGATATTTACTGATGTGTCACCAGATATATTGAAATATCTCTGGGAAACCATGATAAATAAAGATTGAAGTCCAACTTAATTTAATGTCGTCTTCTCTCTCTCTCTTTCTATAAATTAATATTGTTAATTAATATCAATTTGAAAGAAATCACACAGACATTATTGAAACCAATGATGAGCATACAAGTCTAACTATTCAAAGATGTAGTACTATGTAACTCTATCTTGATAAAAACATAAAGTTGAATATTCTAAGATGTAGACTATGTGACTTTATCTTTTAATAAAAATATTAAGTTGAATATTCTAACATGTAGTACTATGTGACTTTATCTTTTAATAAAAACATAAACTTAAATATTCTAACATGTAGTACTATATGACTCTATCTTGATAAAAACATAAAGTTGAATATTCTAACATGTAGTACTATATGACTCTATCTTGATAAAAACATAAAGTTGAATATTCTAAGATGTAGTACTATATGACTCTATCTTGATAAAAACATAAAGTTAAATATTCTAAGATGTAGTACTATATGACTCTATCTTGATAAAAACATAAAGTTGAATATTCTAACATCTAGTACTATGTGACTTTATCTTTTAATAAAAATATTAAGTTGAATATTCTAACATCTAGTACTATGTGACTTTATCTTTTAATAAAAACATAAAGTAAACACTTAAAGTTTTATAACTTTCGCTATTGTGTAACGAAAAGGAGATATTTTTAGTGAACAAGAAACCTGTATCCGTAAGCCTGATTAGCATGTTTAGAAAGTTCTATATGGGGTAGATAATTATTTTTGTATACGTTTTTACGTTATTTATTTGAAGAAGCCTGACCGAATGTGATTGGAAACGATCTCCCTACTTAACCATAGGCCACCTTCTGTTGATACACCAAACAATGACCAGGAATTTATACATTAAATACCAACCTAGTATTAATACGCCAAGAAGAAATGTGGAATCAATCTCAACTTATGAATAATAGACGATGATTTATAGTGCTATTACTCTAAGTAAGTCATGAATTGAACTAGGTTATGATTTTAGAAATCTACAGCGAACATTGAAGCTAATCCTGTATTGTAAAATTTTATGTTTATTGTTTTGGTTAAACCTTTTCTCTATTTAATTCATTGATTTTAAACCAACGGTTCACAGATGTAGCCCTAGGAAAGTTTTGATTGCCACTGAACGACTCTTTTTTTTTGGCATTTAGAATATACATACTTTATTTTGACTTGATTAGAAATAAAGCAAATGACATCTGAGTGAGCTTGGACGTATAATCTAACCGGAAAACTAATATTTTTTAGCATTAACTAAGGTTACAAGATTGTTTAACATTAGAGAGAAAGGTGAACATTTCTTTTTCACTTTGTAATAAAAATACAATTTCACAAGTTTTAACTATAGACAGATAGATGCTTCATATACATTTTTTTTAAATGTTTGCCTCATGAAAAAGAGCAAATTAATACGTTTACAGAACAAAAACATATTTCTTATTTTTCTTGCTAATTGAAGTTTTTAATTTTATTATAAACAATTAAGTTGAGTGTGAAAAAACATTTTAACCGCTAGGGGTATCCGTAATTTTTTTCTTAACTAGAAACGCAAATATTAACCAAAATAACATTCATCTAAAAGCATCGCTGTTTGCTACAAATTTAATCAACACTATGGGAATGATAACTATTTAAAAATACTACAATTCTTCAAAGCCTATTCTTGAAATTTTTAGCCTTTTGTTCCTTAACTTCGCGGATTTTTTTATGTGTAATTTTACGAGCTAAATTAAATTACTTCTCCGTATAAAGCGTTTCTAGGGGGAAAATATATATTAATTAAAATTTTTATAAATTCTAACAGTCATTTGCTTCCGCATATTAAAACTAAGATAGATTAAGATTGAAATGCAGTACAGAATTCTATAAGGTTTGAGAACAATTGTGAATTTCAATAGGATTGCACACTTATTTCACCTAATTCCATATAGATAGGGAAAGTCAGTATTATAGTGTGTATTATTTAGAAATGTAAGGAAAGCAGGCTCTTCTGCGGTAGATATTTGTCAGTATTGTAATATTTTTTATATATCCAGTTTTATTCAATGTCCCGTGCTTTAACAATTTTATTTTGTTAGAGTGTCTTTTTGAAGACAGATTACTTATCGATATATTGCTTTTATAATTAGTGGTATAAGATTAATATTTATCTTATGAGGTCAACTGGCTGACATGCTGAGATGGAAAAAGGTCATAGGCTTAAGCTTTAATTGTAACTTGTCTATATATCTGACTCATGATTTCATTATAACTTATCTATCTGTCTGATTTACGGTGCATTTTTCTTTAGTACTTACGATTTGACTATAATTCATTGGTCTGATTTATGACTTGTATTTGTGCCTGAATTATGACTTGATTATAACTTGTTTATCTGACTGATTTATGAATTTATTCCAGCTTGTCTTGTCTATCTGTTAGATTTATTGTTTGTTTTCAACTAGTCTATCTAACTGATTTATAGCTTCATTCTAATTTTTCTGTCAGATTTATGAGTTGATTATGTCTTGTCTACCTACTATAGTCGTAAGACTGACCACGAAGGTGGGTGATAGATTTTGTTTTCTCGAAACTCGAACAAAAATATTTCCTAGTGTTTCTTTATTAAAACCTTTTGTGAGAAAATTGTTAAAAGTCTACATCTGATGATGACAAAACCTTGTCGAAACGTTATACATTTGCTGTTATGTTAAACTTATATTAAAGTTTTTCTTCATTACCCATTCAAGCCGTCTCCAAGCATTATACATCTAGCTTGATTAAAAGATCAGTGCTCATGAAAATACGTCAAACACATGGTAATATTTACATGCGTAAAAAAGTATGTCTTATTATTCATTTACAATCACTTTATGTCTTATTATTCATTTACAATCACTTTATGTCTTATTATTCCAAAATATCATATTATCAAGGACTATACCACAAACTTAAATTTGATTAAGTCTGGTATATCACAAAGGCTATATTATATTAATTTTACCATTTATTGAAAGGGAATTCTGTTTTCTGACGATTGAAGGAAATACAACCCGCCTTCTATCAGGAAAAAAACAAACACCATACCATGTTTAAACTTTAATTAAAACAAAATTTTGCTTAAACTACATTTTAGGCTTTGAACAGCAAGAACTAAGTACTAATTTGGAAGCGTATAAATTTACGTAAATGATATTTACATATAATTATGCATTTTTACATGTATAAATATCGTCATATGTTCGACGTACATCCAAAGGCACTGGTCTTTTATTAACATTCTTATTATTTAAGCTAGCTATTGATTTTTCATAGCTTTTACATCGAAAATTTTATTGCATGAGATTCGAGAAAACGAAATCTATCACGCAACTTTACGATAAATTTACAACTAAGTGAAATAGGTAGACAAATTAGAATCAATTTGTAAATCAGACAGGTAGACGAGTCAAATCTCAGACAGTTAGAGAAGTTAGAATCAACTGACAAATCAAATAGACAAGTCATAAATCAGACAGACACATCACAGTAAAGTCATAAATTAGACATATAGACATATTAAAATAAAATCATTAGTCAGATAGATCGACAAGCTAGAATCAATTCATAATTCAGTCAGACAGACAAGTGATAAATCAGACAGGTAGTCAACTTAGAATGAAGTCATAAATCAAATAGATAAACAAGTCATCAATCAAAAAAATAGACAGGCTAGAACCAAGTCATAAATCAAAAAGATAGACAAGTGTTAAATCAAAGAGATAAGTTGTAATCATAACTCAGTGATATAGCCTTTGATAATATGAAAAGTTGATAATTCTGTAATTTAGTCATTAATAATGTGAAACTTTGGTAACTCTGTGATATGGTCCTTGATAATATGTAAAGTTAGTAACTTTGTGATATAGCCCTCGGTGATGTGAAATTTAGTAACTTGCTCAAGTGATCTAACACATTTTCCAGATATGAATTTCTTGGGGTAGTTATAGAAGCAATTGAAGATAATGGAGGAGCTTGGTTACTACATTGGGGCTTTTGTAAATCATGAGAGGGGCCTTTTACCCTTGTAGATGAGTGTTTGTTAGTACTTGTTAATTTAGTAATAAGCTTTGACCAAATAATGCGGTACGTTGCTTACTCTAGGATAATATATTCTTCAGAAATGTTAATGACATACTGTGTAAGAAGTGTCCATTTTCCCTGCTATTAATTAATACTTACTCTATAATAAGTATTATTTAAAGACGTTGATGCCGGTAGTCTCCATTACGTCCGCGTTAATTTCCTCTTCTATGATAATTTATTCTTTAGAGACGTTGATGTTAGTAGTCTCTATTACGTCCGTGTTAATTTCCTCCTATATGATAATTTATTCTTTAGAGACGTTGATGTCATACTGTGTAAGCATTCTCTAGTATAACTCACTGACAAGTGGTAAACCAAATGATATATTGGGCTTCACATTTATCTTGTAAAACAGATAGATACGACAGACGGATAGGAAAATGATGTTTCGGAAGGATTCAGAATGATCATTTCTAGCAAAGCTCAGAAGAAAAGGTTTTATAGTGTTGTTCCTATAACATCCACAGGTCACAGTAGATCTTTCAAGCAAATAAATAAAGCTTATATTGTCTGGTCTATCAATATTGTATATAACATACAACAGCCGACAGCAATTGTAAGTAAACCAAACAACCTAATAACGGATGTCAGCCTCACGTACGAAATAAACAGTGAACGTTTTGTAGCCAGACAGAAACCTACAGTGTATACTTTTATCTACCAAATCCCAACATTACTTATAATGGTATAATATATGCTCTTGAGACCAGGTAAGGAATAATTCTTCTTACTCAATCATAAGGTGTGTCCTGATAAGACATAATTCTTTTGATTAGATAAGACATGATTTTTGTGAGTAGATTAAACAATCATCATGACTAGATGTTACATATTTCTTCTGACTAAATAAAGCATAATTCTTGAGACTAGATGAAACATGATTCTTTTGAGTATAAACATCAGTTATTGTGATTAGAGGGGACACTCGTTGCGACTAGATTAGACGCTATTATTGTGACGAGACGTAGTGGTTGTGATTATATGTGGATCAGTTGTTGTGACTAGATTAGACAATATTGTTGTGACTAGATTAGACAGTGTTGTTGTGACTAGACGAGAAATAATTGTGCTTAAATGAGGAATAATTCTTAGGAGTAGATAATGCACAATTGTTGTGTCTAGATGAGACGCAGTTGCTTTGTCTAGAAGCACAGTTGTTGTGACTAAATAAATCATAAATCTTGAGAGTAGATAAGACACAATTCTTCTGATCATGTAAGACCTATTTCATGTGACCTGGTGAAACATAATTGTTGTTAGAAAGTACGACATAATTGTTGAACCTAGAAAACAAATAATTCATATCAGTAGAGAAGACACGATTGTTGTGACCAGATTAGACAATTCTTCTGACTAGATGAGACAGTTCTTGCGACTAGTAACGCAAGGGCTACTTTCTCTAGTCGTTCTTAGCTTTGACTAGAGGAAACGCGGCTAGTAAACAATACTCACTATTAATTGTTGAGCTGGCTACTCTAATAAAATAGGAGGATGTGACCGATTATTTTATAATGCATCCAAAACGGGTCCCTTTGCGACAACGAGATCCTCAGATTCCTGTCCGGCACGCTAATCACTAAGTTACGCCTTGTACGCGCGACTAGTTAAGACATAATTCTTGCGAGATAAATGTAACTATTGTGACTAGATGATACATAAAGATTTTTATTATATGAGACACATTTGTTTTGACTAGATGCCACATACTTCTTGTGGTTAAATAACACAAACTTGTTAAATTTGCTTTTGATGATATAAAAAAATAAGAATACTAAAATAAATTAAGCAATTTAGGCAAGAATGAAATGATTAGTAAATAATACAAAATAATAAAAAAATGATACTAATAAGAACGTTTTTACTAAATGTATCGATATTGATCTGAAGTATTATTCTTTTTTCCCACTTTCCAAAGCTTTTTTTTCTCTTCTCATCCACGATCTTTGTGTATCTAGTGCAACCAACATTCCAGTAAAAATAATTCGTGACAAGAAAATTACGTTTAGACACTTGAGAACCAGAAACGATCGGTAAATAACCTATTTTGTCACACGGGAATAAAGTAATTTCCCCTTGCTGCACTATAATACCGAGGAACATTAGCTATTACCTAAATAGAACTTCTGAAACATTGTCTGCACCGAAGAAAACAAGACAATGATTAATCCTAGACTAGAACAAACCACATAAATCTC
Organism: Limulus polyphemus; assembly: GCF_000517525.1. NCBI lineage: Eukaryota > Metazoa > Arthropoda > Merostomata > Xiphosura > Limulidae > Limulus > Limulus polyphemus. The sequence goes on along the minus strand of NW_013665719.1, from coordinate 1,039,341 downwards.
TTCAAGTAGACAAAACACCAGAAGATGTTGCTTGTATGTTTATTTAGTAGTTTTGCTTCTTGTAATTAGTGCCGCTAGTCGTTCAAGTGTGAGTCATCTTTGGTTTTTATCTATAAATAATTCCGCATTAACGTACTCCCAGTACTTAAACACTAGTTGGTATTTATTGCGTGCTACAACTTAGCTAAAGATTAAATGATATGATGAAATTGCTGAACAGTGAAGACAGCATTACGCGTTGATGATAGAACGCTGAAAAATGAAGGTTTACGCATGTTTTGGTAGAGTAATGTGGTTACTTCAATTTATGAGCAGAACCGAGCATTATGTAGTTTATATATTTATGCTCATACACAACAATTCCAGATTGTCATAAAAACAAAATCTTTGGGTTTATGATTCTTAAAACTATTGGAAGTTATCTACATATTCTTTAAATTATTCTTCAAGTGACAAGTAATGCGGTTTTTAAATAACACATCTTCAAGGGATAGTTGGAAGAGTAGCCTATCACAGTGTTCGATATTCCAGCAGCTGTAGAAGTAAAACCGAACTCTAGTCAGTAAAATGTTTTCCACTTACTAGATATGAATTCTTTTTATGAGTCATCTAATCGTAGTTTAACCACGGCTCGCAGATACTTGTAATATTGGAAATACAAAGAAGTGGTTAAACTTACTCTAATGGAAAGAAAGCTTTGTAATCAACAGTTTCCTTTCATCTTTTAGTATTCCGTAGCTGCATTTCCTTGTTTTATGTGTTACTGTATAAATAGTTCCACTTTCCAAACAAAATTGAGTTTAAGATTATAAAATGTCCTAACATTCATCTGTCGACACTGTTTAGGCAAACTGGAATATCCCTTTTGCAATTATTCGTAGATAAGTACAAAACTAGAAAACAAAGAGTTAAAGTGAAGTTTTCGTCAAGTTATGACATCTAAGTTGTAACGTTAGTCTTCGTGAAAGATCTAACATTAGCCTAATGGGGCGTTATTTTAAACAACTCTCTGGCAGGATTTGATATAACTTAAATAAAGAGAAACTAAGTGTTTTACCTTGTAATATAAGTTACAATAAGTCAATAGACAAATGAGAGAACATGTACTCAAACAGATCCAACTTCTGATCGATTCTGAAGGAACTCAAGTACATCTCCATTATTGACACAGTTTCCCTAAAAGCGATAGATACATTTTGATATGTGCATGTGTTAAGAATTGGAAATATTGGAGAATATCCTTTTATTTATAGACTTTCTATGCTTGGACCCACAGGGGAACGTTGACTATGTCATAATGTTATATTATTGTGTGGAACACTAAAACATCTTCCCCTGTTCATTGTCGGGAGGGATGATAAAAAAACAACAAATTTTACATTTCTTAAACACCAAAAAAAGAAAAAATTAAAACCTTACTTCAGTAAGAAAAAGTATGGATTTAAATGTAGGCTGGGATAACAAACTTTGGCGTATACTCAATATTTCTCTGTGAATCAAATATATGTGCTCTAAACTCATCGCGAATCATTCTTATAAAGGTGTTTCAGCAATATGTCTGAGGGTTTATAACGCTAATAATCGGGTATCGATATTGCAATAGGCATAGCACAGATAGTCCATTCAGTAGCATCCTGCTTAACCATAAACAAACAAAACATAAAATGTAATTAATCCTATTAATTATTCCGCAATACTTTTAGGTTGATTTTCAAGTTACTTTTAATTTAAGATCAAATGGAAATTTATGATGATTTAAAAAAAATCAATTATCATTTTTACAGATGTTATGATCACAATGTATATATTTTCTTTTTGTTTGATTTTCATTTCTATTATATAGCTATTTTATTTAAAATATCTAAAAGCTTGTATATAAGAGCATTCCCGTGTTTCGTTTTTACGTTAACAAGTAAAGATAAAACAATTTTGCTAGTTATACAGCTTGATTAAATATACTATACATACCTACAGATATAACCTATAATACTTAGAGCAGAGAGACAGGGAGGGGGGGGTGCCCTATCTAGCAATAATTCCGTCTTCTCTGAACGTTCATGTCAAGATGTCACGAGAAAAGTTCACCAAATTTCAAGAAATAATGATTGTTCATTGTCATGATTATTAGCTTATGTAATCACCTAAATCTAATTATTAATCAGTCGTTTTTTATTACAATATACTAATTAGCTTACAATCTACATTTCTTCTGCTAATCTAATTTCGTTTTCTGGAAAGTCCTGAAAAGGTTTGTTATGTTGTAGCAGTTGCTAAGATTCAATCATGGGTCTTCTTGTTAGAAAGGCAGGTGTGCTATTCATTCGTACCCTCCCAAATAACTACATAATTAACCAATTATGTGAATGTTGGCTGAGTATATTATCAGTTAAGTGGATGTAGAAGGCTTCATTTATCTTTCTTTATTTTGTGTAGGCTCATATTCCATTATTTTACGATTATTCCATTTTATAGTGTGATCATGTTCTCCGATATGATAGGCAATCGCAGATAAATCGGCTGTACAGAGACTTGTGTTCATTATGCTTCTGAATTATGACTTTCATCGACGATGATAGTTATCCGATCACTACAATGTTATCATAAGTACAAGAATGGTTATTGATATGAATTGTGAAGACATTTCAGCTTACAAATTCGTACCCAAACGTACTCTGGGTGACACGCAGAAGAAATGAAAACAAATGGTAAAAAATTGTCTGGGAACCTAAATCTAATCACTATTCAGTTGAATCGTGTCATTTGATTTTAAACGGTGTTATGTTATAAAAACTGTTTATTTATCACCAAACCCACTTAGTTTGGAACTTTAATGATGGTTCAGAACTGAGAAACAGGTCAGCAGGTTCAATGTGCACAGCGAACTCTATACTGCTGAATGTCACAGGTGGATTGTAGCCCATAAATTACTAACCACGACACTAAATATAATACGTTGACTCTCACGATACCTTGAGTGTTTATAGCGTGTTGAACAATAGACAGTTAGCATGACGTATGATGATTTACAATGCTGACTGTCTGTTTCGAATGGACATGCCTGGGTTTCATCATAACCTGGTGAACAGTGATAAGGAACTATAATAGTGTATTACGAATGTTTCTGCTATTTTGGATTTTGTTTCCAGTTCTAACAGCTATTGCATTGTTATTGTGATATTTAAAACAATGATACAGAGCCTGCAATGGTGGAGTTTTATGGGAAATAATTTTAACTCTTTGAATAAAATAACCTAAATCACCCTGGGATCTTCACCTGAGTAACAGAAAAGGCAGACCTCAAAAATCGCTACACTTCGAGCTGCTTTAGAGGATTATTCGTTCTCCATTCAAACCGGATTAGAAGTTTTAGTAAAATGTTAGGCCCATTTCCTACTAAAACGGGACTCCAGCAGCAAAACACCAACTGCATCCTCAAAGAGAATATTTCATAGCATCATGTTATTTTTAACAGGGACTGCAACTTTCTATGATATTGTATGGGCACCTGTACAAGGCAGACCATCATCTGCAACATTAACAGACGACCACTAACTGTCGATTTCGGTGTGTTGCATTCATAAGACACACGCTGCGAGACTGATTCGAAAACTTTCTGCCTCAGTTGGACGTTGTGTCAGTATACAGATAGCTTAAAACGTCATATTAACCTGTACTCATTTTACAAATGAGTAATGTTTCACTCAGTTAAAAGGATCAGAAACAAAACGTACCTCTATTTTTTGTATAGGAACATGGTTCATATGTAGGGATTCTGATTTTTTGTTTTAACCGGTAACATTAATAAAACACCTGTGATACAAAAACATCAACAAAAAAAGAAATTGGTGTTTTCCCAATAAACACCACAAAAACACCGGAAATGGACAGATGAACATACAAACTCTAGCTATTTTTATGACTACATTGCCTTGGAAAATAACTGAAAAATAACATGTTTTGTTCTTTAGTGGTAAGTTTGTTTTATACTTTTATATAAATATTAGCTTCAACATAAATGCAACTATGTTTTCTACCTGTCATCACTCTCATAGGAAAAGTTAGTATGCAGAGAATATATGGTATATTAGTATACTCATTACAGTACTATGAGGGAAAAGTCCGAAAAACGTCGATTTTTAAGGTATTTCCATAAAGCTAAAAATTAAAACTTCGCAAAACACAAATTTTAAGATATCTAAATAGAAATACGAAAAAAACTAAAAATAAATACGGATTTATTGAAAAATAAACACAGAAAAACAGTGGTGTGGTAAGTATGTTATGAGCAAGAATAAGTATTAGTGAACGTACCGACCTTTGAATCTTGCAGAATTATATCATTTAAGATACATATTAAAAGGGTCATATCCTATAAACCCATAACGCCCATCCATGTCGTGCACGTTCATTGAAACAAAGAGGATTGGTTGAATGAAGTGGGCTTTACGCTCACTGTATTTCAGTCCCATTGAAAATTTATGAGATATTATTGGGAATGGCGTTACATTCCATTAAATAATCCCTAGGGAACACCTCTCTTAAATAATACCTCAAGATCTTATCAGACCTCTGATTTTAAGCGTCCAAAATCTGTACCAGGATGTCCTCATTTTTAAGAGAAATTTCATGAACTGTAAAATTGTAATACTAACTCTATTAAATGTACTTTTAAGAGTGTAGGATGAATGTCCAGTCATTTGAATTCACGAGTGATCATCAGATGCTTAAGAAATAGCAGGAGGATGCGACTGACGTTATGTATAACGGAAACTTTGCCTTGTATTGGCTAGAATGAAATAAATTTCAATTGTCCTTTACTTTTCTTGCGTGGGTTTTATTGAATGTGCTAAATTAATTTAAGTCTTTGCCGAAGGAATAGCGATAAGAAAGCAAAGAGACATATGAAAGAGGTTAGTAGTATCACAATGGCCCCAGGAATAAATGATGAATGAAACCAGAAAATTCATGCCTTAGGTAAATTGTTACTTATTATCAGTGTGGACGGCTCTTGTGAGGAATGTAATAACAAACACTGGAACGCTAAAACTGACTCGTTAGCTACTACATAATTATTGATCATAGATATGAAAGTAAGTGTGCTGTTTAACTCTGGTGTCTTCTGGCATTTCGTAAACTCTTGATGAAAAAAATGAGTTTGTAGTTCTTCACGCAGCCGTTTCTTTTTTTTCTTCGCTTCACTGTAACATCTAATAATAGTTTTCTCCTCTCTGTTTAAGGAATGTCTGTTAATCTCTCTGTTAAACAGTGTGAAAGAAGAGTATTATGAGAAACGCCCGTTTTGATCGTAGTTTGCAACAGGTTATATATATATATATATGCAATTAATTTGTTATAAATAAAATTAAATAATATTCCACTCATTGTTGGTACTTTGAGATAAAGCGATTCTTGATAATTGTAAATTACATGAAGAATAACTATTGTTTTTTATTTGGAAGTTTTAGAGATTGTAAAATATAGCCTGACATTAGATTTTCCTTCACTTACGTCTATTTCGATACCTTAAATTACTGAGTGGATGATAAGAACACAGTTATAAAGCAAATCAAACGAACGATCGTGGTACAACTAATAGTGCGAATGTGTAAGAGTTACTCAGCTAAGCTCATTTAATTGTAACTAAAATTCTAGTATATATATATCTGTGTGTGTGATAATCCCAACTTTCAAATGATATCAGATATGTATTGTGTGTAAGCCAATAACACATAAAAAATGCATCAAACTCCTTGATACAGATACAAAATCTACACCTTACTTTGATGTGAAAAATAACAAAAACAACTCATATGCTGTTGAGTTTTTTACATCTCAGAACTGGGGCATTATGTAGTTATTGTTGACTGTCGGCCATCTCGGAACTAGGGAATTATGTAGTTATTGTTGATTGTGAGCCATCTCAGAACTAGAGAATTATGTAACTATTGTTGATTGTGGGGCATCTCAGAACTAGGGAATTATGCAGTTATTGTTGACTGTGGGTCATCCCAGAACTAAGGAATTATGTAGTTATTGTTGACTGTGAGCCATCTCAGAACTTGGGAATTAATAAGTTATTGTTGACTGTGGGTCATCTCAGAACTAGGGAATTATGTAGTTATTGTTGACTGTGGGGCATCTCAGAACTAGGGAATTATGTAGTTATTGTTCATTGTAGTGATGTATCGCTTAGATTTTATTGTCTGCCATGATTTTTACGTCGTCGGTGTTGAGTTGCAATCTCTACTACTTCGTTAGCGAATTTTTTCTCATAAGCTTCAAACAGTAAAAACGTAAAAATTAATTTCCTAGTGTCAAGTTGGGACTACTACTTCTATGTAAGTGTTGAGTTGTAAGCACTACTTTATCCTTAGTGTTGAGTTTTAAGTACTACTTGTGGGTATAAACCGGGTTCTTCCTTCGTATTGAGTTGGTAAATATTTCTATATAACTGTCGAGATATAAAATTTACCTTTTCTCAGTGTCGCGTTGGAAAGGTTACTTCTACGTAACTGTCAAGTAGTAAAAAACTATCTGTTCCTAGGTTACTTCTACGTAACTGTCAAGTAGTAAAAACTATCTGTTCCTAGGTTACTTCTACGTAACTGTCAAGTAGTAAAAACTATTTGTTTCTAGGTTATTTCTACGTAACTATCAAGTAGTAAAAAACAACTTGTTCTTAGGTTACTTCTACGTAACTGTCAAGTAGTAAAAACTATTTGTTCCTAGGTTACTTCTACGTAACTATCAAGTAGTAAAAACTATTTGTTCCTAGGTTACTTCTACGTAACTGTCAAGTAGTAAAAAACAACTTGTTCTTAGGTTACTTCTACGTAACTGTCAAGTAGTAAAAAACTATTTGTTCCTAGGTTACTTCTACGTAACTGTCAAGTAGTAAAAACTACTTCTTCCTTAGTATCGAGTTGGTGAATATTTCCATATAAGCGTTGAAATGGAAAATCTACTTCTTCTCTAGTATCGCGTTGGAAGCGATACTTCTATGTAAGAGTCAAGTTATAAATACTACTTCTTCCTTAAGGTCGAGTTGTAAACACTACTTTTAGGTAAATTTCGAGTTTTAAACACTGCTTCTATGTAAGTGTTGAGTTATAAACGTTACTTCTTCCTTAGTTTCTAATTGTTTGGGAAACATAAAACCAACTAAACCAGATGGAGAACAAAACACTATATAGAATTTACTAAGTGACAGCTGGCTGCAAAAATTGTTTAAAAGATAAAACAGAAGCTAGTATTCAGGAACACAATTACCATAAAAACTTTGGAAGACTGGTGAATCTATAGATCAGAGAATCAGATCATGTAATTATGTGGAACAGTAATAAAATATGAAACACACAGAAGATAGTGAAAAAATAGAAAAATCCTTCTGCAACCAAATGACACATTTAACCAAGCTAGTACAGAAATTTGAAAAACCTGGATACTTTTCTTGAATCCATACGAATAATTGATTAGGATAATAATGGGGAGAAACCCAAAACAATGGATATAACAACTGCCCTTCTTACAGCAAGATCCATGTTCTAATCCTAGCTCCAAGCACCACTTAGAGTTCTTTACAGAAGTACTAAGCAGTAGGAGCGCATAAAAAGGAATTGTTAGTCTGTGCCTAATAAAAGAAAAATAATTAATTAATAATTAGATTGAGAAGAATTTATAGGCAAGTAACTATTACAATGTCTAGTTACTAATATTTGTCAAGTTGTAAGCTATATTCCTTCGTCATCATTCTTTTCCGTAAAGATCTTAATCCCAACTAATTTAGGAGGCAGCTGGCAATTTTTTAGACCAAAAATATTTACACCTAGGTAACTGACCAAGACGACAATCATATAGGACGAGCATGTTCGGCGACCTTCAGATTGTAAGTCGAGCGCCCTAACGACCAGGTCATGCCAGGCCATTTCCGCCACAATACATTTGACCAAAGCGTTATTTAATAGCATCAATGAACGCAAATGTCATTTTTTACTTAACTCGAATGGAATTTTTCTCAGGTGATTCAAAGTTGCCTCATACAATGCAAATATCATATTTGAACAAACTGATCTATATTTACATATATACAGTAGCACGTAAGTATTATTACCTCACAACATGGTATGGCTTGTTTTGTTTTGAATTTCGCGCAAACCTATACGAGGGCTATCTGCTTTAGCAGTCCCTTACTTAGCTGTGATATACTAGAGGGAAGGTAGTTAGTTAAACTACCTACCGCCAACTTTTGAGCTACTCTTTAATGAATGAATAGTGGGACTGACCGTGACTTATAACGCCCCCACAGCTGAAAGGACGAGCATATTAGGAGAAAGGGATTCGAATCCGCGACCCTCAGGTTGCGAATCGAACGTCGTAACAGGGTACAGAGGAATGAGTTTAGATATTCTATGCTCACGATTGCGTATTTTTGGCATGAAATACAAACAAGTCTGTTAACATATTCATAAATTCGGAGATTAAGATAAAACTAATCAGTGTAATAAATTAAAAATACATTCTTAATTTACTGACTTATAACATAAATAAGATAGTTAGATATGTGCATGTTTTTATTTTAGCTTAACATCGAAACATAAATGGTGTAATCAAGAAAATTGCAGGAAACTGTAAAGAAAAGTATTTTGTTTTGTTTTTCGTACGTTCAGCGAAACACCAAAATGAAAGGATATAGTAATAACATTTTCTATTTAAGTCACTTCTTATATTAAGTTTAGATATGTATTTTAAACTTAAATTTAGTTTTGTATTTTGTTGACGTTAGTGGTGATACCGGTTACGTTTGGTTACATATTTTGCTTAAATTGGTTGTAAAGATAAGCTTAGTTTTATATGTTAAGTTAGTTCTCAAGTACGTTTAGTTATATGTCACAGCTATGTCAATAGAAACAACAAAATAAGAATAGTGGACAAGTCATATAAAAAGAAAACAATAGTAAGTCGAAGCTTCAAATTGACAGAACCTAGCCTTAGTGACAGATGTACTATGATTAAGTAAAAAAATAACGTGAGGGTCTTGATCAATATTATGTCAAAGGTCAACACTAAATTAAGTTTGAAGACATGTTTATAGGTCGGTGAGATACTAATAGATTTAGTATTATAGGAATGATTAGTAGTTGACTAAGAAAATATAGTGACCGCTAACAGTAGAAGCTAAAAGAAAGTTTGTTTTGAACTTGGCGCACAACTCCACGAGGGCTATCTGCGCTAGCCGTCCATAATTAGCAGTGTAAGACTAGGGGGAACGCAGCTAGTCATCACCACCCACCGCCAACTCTTAGGCTACTCTTTCACCAACAAATAGTGGGATTGACCGTCACATAAAACACCCCCGCGGCTGAAAAGGAATGTGAAAGTTTGATGTGACGGGGATTCGAACCCGCAGATTGCGAGTCGAGTGCCCTAACCACTTGACCATGCCCGGCCTACTAAAAGAAAGACAACTGTAGATTAGATATTACAGATGTTGTACCGAGCTGGGGCGGTATAAAGAACTAGGGGTTACAGGAATGACTATAAATAGATTAGGTATTATATGGATGGTATACAGACTGATTTGCTACCAGAAGCCGAAACATTGTTATCAGTAAAGAAGGTATGACACACATAATTTAATGATTATGTGTTATTCAGTATTAAGGTAATAGTTTCCAGTTGATCAGTACTAGTTAACGAGGCAGTATGAGAATGGTTATTACTTAATGAAGCAGTAAGGGAAATGGTTAATATCAAATGGGCATTAATATAATGGTTACCACTTGATAATATATTAAGATAGTAGAAGAACTATAACTAAAGGATGATGAAGGATTCCCAAGGTGGACTGAGAACTATAACTGAGTGACGAAGAAATACTCTTAAGGAGCGTTTCCTCTCTTGAATCCAAACTTTATATCGTTGAAAGGGTAATTAATCCTCACAGAACACAAAATTTTGTAATGGAAAAAAATGTAATTAACAGTTTTTAACTACGGAAAGAAAATATTACGAATACAAAACTAAACTTAAAAGCACCTAGAATTGCTTTTATCTCATCCTTAGATCAACATAAACAAGAAACGGCTGTTAAAACTGCAGAAGGCTGGTTCTGATAAAGAAACTTCAACAAATCATCCTTTTAAGTCACTTTATTAAAAATCAAAAGAAGCCCGAATAAAGCAAAAACATTTTAATTGATAATTATACTATTAGTACATCTTATGCCCATATATCATATTGCAAGCAATTATAATTTCCATGATAATTGTATTATCAATACATACCGCATTCAAATATCCCAGTGAAGACAACTCCATTTCCATTGCTAATTTTGTCTATCGAAATATTCTACATTCAGATAATCTAGTGACGACAACCTCACTTTTATTGCTAAATGTGCTGTAAATATGTTACATATTCAGATATTCTAGTGCAGAAAACTCCAGTTTCACATATATTTGTGTTATCAAGATACTCCACGCTCAGATATTCTAACACAGACGATTTATGATCTGTAAAACAATCTGTGGTGTTGTCAGAAATATGTTTTTGTACGTTATTAGGTTTTAAACAAACACGAATATAGATATCTGTGACATATGATTTTATGTAGAGATGTGTGTTTAGAGTACGTTTTGACTTTATGTTTATATTTCAGTTCAGCTTAAGTAATACTATTTGACTTTATGTTGCTATATATGTTTATATTTCAGTGGTAAAACAGTTCAGCTTAAGTAATACTATTTGACTTTATGTTGCTATATATGTTTATATCTCATTGATAAAACAGTTCAGTTTAACTAAAGCTACCCTGATTTTATGTACACATATGTGTTTGTATTTCAATGACACAATAGTTTAGTTTAAGTACACTATTTAGTTGTTCATAGGTCAAATGTTGCCCAGTGTTTGCGTACCGGACTGTGGATTTGCAAGTTCTGCGTTCGCTTTCCTTTAACGCAGTAAAACTAAATCACACTCCGCACATTTGCGTCGTGGGTACATTATAAAAATGACGGATTAAATTCTACTATCTCATGAGATAAGAGTAGCGCAAGAGTTGGCAGTAGGTGCTGTTGAGTAATGGCCTTCTTCCATCACTTCAAAATTAGGGACGGTTAGCTCATATAGTTCTACAGTAGTATTGCGTAAGTATCCGAAAACAAAACAAAAAAACACTGACTGTCCTACGTATTTTATAGATCCTATACCTTTTTTGTTTTCCATAAAGAAAGCGTGTCCCTGAGCCAAACATATTCGTTTGGTCTTTCTTGATCTTGTAAACTTGAGTGTAAGGGCGCACACGCTAACACGCACGCTAATAACGTCTTCAACTAATATGGATCAATTACTAAAACTACAGGTTTATTATACGCGAATGTTCTTGTTAGGGAACTGTCTTTTGCCTAGAATGTTATTTTAGAATCATTCGAAGAAACTAAAAATTCTATAAATTGTGTACGCTAGTTTACAAACTAAAAACATGTTTAAACTTGTTCTTTCAGTTTTTCTTCCTTTGCATTACATATTATTATTATATTATATAAAAGCAATATAAGTTGGGAATTTATAAATCCACAAATATGGATTGTAAAACAATAAGGAAACAAACCTGCAGATACTGTAGACATTACTTACTTAAACTACAAACTCCTATTTTGGCTTCATGCTGTTACCTAGTATTACATTTGGTGGAGTCAAAATATGGGTTTGTAGTTTGAGTAAATAATGTCTACAGTATCTTCAGCCTTGTTTGATTATGTTTTATACGATCCCTATTTGCAGTTTTTAAATTTCTAATTTTTTATTTATCTTGTTTGCTGTCCTTTTTATGCTCAGCTATTGGCAAAGAATTACTTGATATGGTAGCTAACTTTATAGATTGTAATGATGATAAACATAGCTAGTAGCTAGTTGATACGGTTCATAACGAGCTACTGTAGCTATTGCCTATTTGATCGCATGAGTTCGAAATCTAAAATGTTAAGCTGCAGCTAGAGATTGTCATGGAGATTTGTTTGAGAATATGGTGAACATTTATAGTTTCTGTGTAACTAAATTCTCTATATATAATGCATAGCAATGGGCAAGTATATGTCTAGACTAAGACACAAACTCCACTAAGCACGTATAAAATGTTATCAGTAGAAAGTAGTCTTTTGAAATAAAATATATACGTCTAAAACATCGCTTTAAATAAGCTTTCACGCATTTCAAAGTAATTATTATACGAATGTGCGTAATATAATTTGACATACTTCATACACAATATAGGGGTTAGCTCCATAAAGACACCTATTGTACAGTGTACAAAGCATTGAGTATCTACATGTTACAGTCCTCTAATGTTCATCTATTATCGGCTAGTAATTCCTGTTTCACCCTGTACTTAAGCTTTTTAAAGCTAACTTCAAGGGATAATAATAACATCGTTTACACTAGAATTATGATGTTTTTTAGATTATGTAAAATACACAAGAAACAAATTGATTTTCAATAAACCTACGACGTTTATAGTACATTATTTAGTATTGTACAAAAGATTAGGGTGCAATATATCAAACCGTTTTTTTAGGTTCGTAAGAGAATGATAACAATAAGAAGAATTACAAACGCGCCGTTTTGAGCGGATTTTCTTTTCCTTGAAAGTCTAAAGTGTGTGATTTTTTGTGCATTTTATATGTGTACAGTCTTAACAGTCAATAGTAGAAGTTTTAAAGTGTTGTTTGAACTGAATCGTTACTGTTTAAGATGTTTTTTGCCCGAACATTCTATTCGGGTTTAGTGCAGTTCTTTGCGATCCCTATTATGAATCACTATCGTGAGTTATGATAATTTCAGCTCTGTTTTCTAGAGTCTCAATAACACATGTTATAAGTTACCTGGCTTATCTATTAACAATACTGTTTGAAAGCTTCAAGATGCAGTTCTTATTTTCGCAAAAAAAAGTAAAGTACTTCATTATAGTACATCTGACTGTTTTGTTTGTGATCGAGTAAATAAATAATAACATACAGCATATTATAAAACAGAGAACTGCCTTGTATAATACTCATTCAACCAACATCACTACAAACCTTTTATTGATTCTGTAGTTTTAATATTTGAACCAAAGCTAAAACAAAGGAAAAACAGCGTAGTGATTCCTATTTCGATCTTTCATTAGCTTCAGCTCACCAGTCAAGAAAATTGAAGACCAACAAGCATTTAGAACGACCATTAGAGAAAGCTATCTGACATCAGTCTCTAGAGAAGCAACCAAGGACACACTGAGAGTCTGTTTCTCTTCACTAATTCGTCATCAAGAAATGGGAATGTAAACAAAAGTCGTTTAGAGATTAATCTCTCTTTATCTATTTTAGTAAAACATTAAAAAGCTCGTAATGTTAAATAGCTAGGTTATTTTCTTTTGACAAATTAGCTGACCAGTAGGGTAGTATGTTTTTTAATAAGTCAAACAAGTAAGTTTATTTCATTAATTAAGCTTAATATAAAATTATAATGATTTTATATAAAAAATTCTTGACCCTACAAGTTTTTCTGACATCATGAATTCCGTAAAGCTTAAAACCCAACCTACTAATTGTTTTTAAGCAAATAACCTGCAGCATCATATTCCTAAAAATAATTATTTTTCATTTCGTGGTTACTTTCATTCACAATTACATGGAATAAAGGGCTTGTTATAGACATTCCAAGGAGTCTCAAAACGAGGAACATGAGGTAGGCATAGGCATTCGAAGAACCGTAAAAACACTTACACTTATAAAGGAACATGAGGGCATGAACAAGCATTCGCAGGAGTATTAAAACTAGTTGACACTTGCAAGGAGCATGATGGGTAGGTGTATAGGCATAGATATAAATCCAACTAGTACGTTAACATTATGCAAGTATTTTGATCTAGGCTTGAACGCCATTAAGATCGAATATATTTTAAAATTTTTAAACGTCATTTGTTGTTGCTTTTTGGGACATTAACTGAAATAGATTAATGATATTAAATTGTAGTAAAGGAAAAAAAATTATAAATGTTGCACATCTACTCAAGGGAATGACTCAAGTGCACTCAGGAAAAGAAATATTTCTTACCAATCAGAAAAAATAGTAGTTTTTCAGATTTTTTTACCTCATTTTTTAGACTTAACCTCTTAAAAATTACATAAACTCGTCTGAATCAAACACATTTCCAAATTCTTGCGATTAATAACAAAAGTAAAGCAAAATGGTGTATAATATGTCCAATAAGACAACAATCAAAACATGTGGATCAGTTTGTTTACTAGTAAAGCTTTTCAAGTCAAGATAAAAACTAAAGCTAAATTAAATATTGTTTCTTATAGCCTTTGTTTGGAAATCCCTGTTGTAAAAAATAAAGGCTTTTCCAAATTTCATTGTGTCTAGGAGATTCCCCCCATTGACCTTGACTCGCCTTGAATTTTTCAACACATCTTAGAAGTCTTAAGCAGGGAGGTAGGAAACAATCTTAAGCATTTTTATGACCAGTGCCATAAGTTCACGAGCCATATAGATCTCGAGACTTCTGCTAACAGCTAGACAGACATTGCTGTGTTTAATAATCAGGAAACCGAATAATTTTATATTACCTAAATCAAAAGTATCGAAAGCTAGGCGTGGCCTATCAGTTACTGTTCCTGACGGTAACACTGCCAGTCAAGTTTCGCTTCCCTTTGCCCTAAAATTCCGCTCCGCATTTTGCGGACTGTGTGCGCTATAAAAGTGATAGTCAAACCCCACTTTTCAATTAAGGTATTCTAAGAACTGGCGGTAATTGATGTTAACTATTTGCCTTCCCTCTAGTCTATCACTTCGAAATTAGGGACGGCAAGCGAAGGTAGCTCTTGTTTAGTTTCGCGCGATTTTTCAAAACAAATAACAACAATCAAACAAAGCAAGATATAAGTGCATCAAAGTCCTCACCGTATCAGTACAGAACAAAGCGGTATTTGTGATAATTTCTACTAGACAGATTAGCTATAAGCACATAGTTTGATTGCATATATTAACTAGAAGTGCATCTCTTTGGAAACATGAAATATAACATTATTTGGAGTCGGCGCCTTTGTGAATATTGTAGAGGATTAATTGTTATTTTTCAGTTCATCTTTAATACACTCTAAAAGAGTGTTTGAAGAGAGAAAGAAGAAAGTAGATGAACATACTCACCATAGCATTCCCACAAGCTTTCGTCATATTCCAGTGTATGCTCAGCTACGGCTGAAGATGTATTTTAATGCCAACACATTATTTTCCAAAACAATATATATATATACATCTCGGAATGGAAATTTCTTCAAAAACATTACAGAACAAAATTTGTGATCCCACTTACACAAACTAGACAAGAGATATTTTATGATTACTTCTGAATAAAGGCGTTTTACAACTACATTTGATTTAATAACGTAGAAGTTCAGAAAAAGAATAAAGATCTCTTGAGATTACATTTAGGTTTCAATGAGGAAATGCAAAGAATAAAATCAAGAAAGTTTGTATAATGAAATCTGGTTTTAGCGAGTGAAAGATTAAAAATCCAGATCAGGAAAGCTGATCCGACAAGAATAAGAAAACCTTACAAGTGAAAGCATACATGGTACATTGATGCCTTGGGAATGTTTTATTCTTTGCATAGCGCGACTTATACTTATAGTTACCTAAAGAGAACTTCAAGAGAATCAGAACTTTTTACTGAAGTTGTTTATTTTTATATATTTGGAGTGTAAAAATGTACATTAATAATTGTAACTGCTTACACTGAAAACGTTTTGAAACACACAAAAGTTTTTTAGAAACATGGCTTATAGCTTAGAATCTCGGTTTATAGAAACGAAAGTAATAAGATAACTATAGCATGTTTACACTAAGAGATCAATACTGTATAAGATCTCCCCAAAATAATATTTACATTGAGGAAAATGAAAACTAGTTGAGTAAGATAGTTATAACATATTAATATTGATAGATTTATACATACACTAGATCTGGCAAAAGAACTTGGTAAAATAGCCTTAAAATGTTTACGTTGGGAGATTGTTAATTAAATATGGAACAAGAATTTGATAAGATAGCTACAACATGTTCAAATTGAAAGATACGTACATGCACTAAGTCTAGCAAAAGAATTTGTTGAGATAGCTAAAATATGTTTATTCAGTGAAAAGAATATATAAGGATAGCTATAACATGTTTACATTGAGAAATATGTCCACTATAAGTCTGTAAAAAAATGGTAAGATAGCTACAGCATATTTACATTGAGAGATGGGGACAAACGTATGGAAAAAAAACTTAATAAGATAACTAAAACACGTTACATTGAGAAATACGCACACTGTTTTTAGTGAAGTATATGTAAACTAGATCTGGAAAACAACTTGGTAAGAGATGTTTTTAGTGAAGTATATGTAAACTAGATCAGGAAAACAACTTGGTAAGAGATGTTTTTAGTGAAGTATATGTCAACTAGATCTGGAAAACAGCTTGGTAAGAGATGTTTTTAGTGAAGTATATGTAACCTAGACCAGGAAAACAACTTGGTAAGAGATGTTTTTAGTGAAGTATATGTAAACTAGATCAGGAAAACAACTTGGTAAGAGATGTTTTTAGTGAAGTATATGTCAACTAGATCTGGAAAACAGCTTGGCAAGAGATATTTTAGTGAAGTATATGTAAACTAGATCAGGAAAACAACTTGGTAAGAGATGTTTTTAGTGAAGTATATGTAAACTAGATCTGGAAAATAACTTGGTAAGAGATGTTTTTAGTGAAGTATATGTAAACTAGATCGGGAAAACAGCTTGGTAAGAGATGTTTTTAGTGAAGTATATGTAAACTAGATCTGGAAAACAGCTTGGTAAGAGATGTTTTTAGTGAAGTATATGTAAACTAGATCGGGAAAACAGCTTGGTAACAGATGTTTTTAGTGAAGTATATGTCAACTAGATCTGGAAAACAACTTGGTAGGAAATGTTTTTAGTGAAGTATATGTAAACTAGATCAGTAAAATAACTTGGTAAGAGATGTTTTTAGTGAAGTATATGTAAATTAGATCAGGAAAATAACTTGGTAAGAGATGTTTTTAGTGAAGTATATGTAAACTAGATCAGAAAAACAACTTGGTAAGAGAGTAACGACATATTTACATTGTGAAATATGTACAATATAAATCTGGAAATATAACTGACTACATAACTAAAACACCTTTACTTTGAGAAATATGTACTAAATGTAGATAGCTACTAAATGTTTATGTTTAGAGAGATATACTCTAAACAAATAAGATCATTATTATTAATATAGAATACAAATACACTTAACACTGTCAAACTGAGAAATGCATGTTATATTAAACATCTACATATGTAATTTGTATAATAAGACAATTTATATGGACATCATGAACGATTTAATAGAACAGCAAACAAATTTATCACACACCTGTAGAAAGATGTATAATTTAGCATTTAACCTATCACAACAAAACCTTACCAAAACATATATAACAACAAAATATAACATCAAATTATTATAAATAGTGTCTAGTAATCTTACATCAGTTCATATTAGGCATTCAGTATTTGGTTGGTCCTGCTCTTATGTAATAACCTCCGCAAGGCGACGTGGCATGTTGTCGATGAGTTTATTGTTGTGATTCACTGTGATTTAATTCCAACTTGTCACTAGAAGGCGCTGCAACTCAGCTACAGTAGCGGGTTTAGAGTCGTGGCTAGCAATTTCCTGACTCAGTTCGGCCCAACAGTTCTCAATGGGATTACAATCTGGAGACTTTGCTGGCCATGGCAATCTTGTAATGTCCTTCTGGTCGAGATAATCCTGTACAATATACAAACTGTGGGAATTTGCATTGTCATCCTGGAATACAAAGTTATAGGCAAACCTTGCCCTAGCATATGGCAGAAATATCGTCTCCATGTGACACCTGTAGGATGCGTCATTGACGTTTCCCTAGAGGACATGGAGAGCAGTTTTTCCACCATATTGAACAGCTGTCCAAACATTTACTGCAACACCTCCTGTGTATTCCCTGTAAGAAAGACAGTCGTCCTTCATCTGTTCTCCGGGAAAACGACGAACACGAATCTTACCATCAGCATTAAGAAGTCGAAAAGAGAACTCATCTGAAAAGATGATATGTCGCCAGTGTTCTAACTGTAAGTTGGCATGTTGTCTTGCCCAAATAACACGGTGAAGGCGATGAATTCTGGTTTATATCGGTTTGCAGATAGCTCTTCTTGCAAAATAATCTTGTTTGATCAGTCTCCTATTCAATGTTCTTCTGGGTACCCTGAAATGAATGTGTTCATGCCATTCCTGTCATAAGGTGTTGCAAGAGTTCTTTCAACCTTGACTTGATCAAAACATTCAGAGAGTAGTTTTTTGGCATCTGCCAGTTGACTTTCCTGGAACATCTCCTATAGTCTATTCGACAGTCGAACCAGTTGACGCCCTATAACCTTTGGCACGTGACGAGGTATAACTCTTCACCAAAAACAGAGAAAGTGTCTGAATAAAGCGTTGATATTTTTCGAAAAAGATTATACCACAAGCACACTCTTTTATACAAAACAGGTGTGTGTGTGTGTATTTTGACGAAAAAATACTCAAAACAACTTATACAGACCATAATAACAACTGGTACATGTTTGTACGATCATACGTAACCTTCTCTGTTACTACTCGGGCATTTACTCAATAATTACTCAATGCATGCAGATAAAAACATCAATATAGAACAGTATGTAAATATTTTGGCCAAGACTTTATGTTGAGAGATAAGTACATAGCCTTGGTCTGGAAAAAAGAACTTGGTGAGATAGCTACAAGATGTTTAAATTGAAAAATAGAAAAGTTTCTAGTATATCTGCAGCATATTTACGTTTAGAGATTGGTAACAGTACTGCAGCATTCTTACATTAAAACGTTTTTAAATTAAATCTGGAAAAAATCCTGGTAATTTATTAAGGAATTTACACTCGTTAGAGCTAGAAAAAAAGAACACTGAAAAATGTGTATGTCCGATGTGGAAAATATCTAACACGTGATTACTTGGGAAAAATGTACACCCTACATTTGTAATCGGAAAATATTAAATACTGTAATCTTTAATGCTGAGTTTGGGTTTCTTTCTTTGATTATTTCATATGAATTTAAAGCAGTCGAAATAATGTGAAATTTACGGAATACATTTTGTTTAAAATTATATACATTTACTAAAAGTATTATGTAGGTCAAAACAAATGATAACTCTTATCTGTATTGTTTATTATTAAAACAGGTGTTTGATAATCCTACGCCTTTAAATTCTGACCAGCGTTTACACAGTTACCTTCAATACCGTTAACCAGTACATTTATATTATTTACGTGCGTGTAGGATTTAATTCTAATCTATTTGATATTCCTTACAGTTTTGTATGTAAAAAGAGAATTTGAGCTAATATCTCTAGTTAAGATTTAAATCTCGGAGAAATATATATTTCTACAAATATTTAATGTAGCTGTTCTTCGTTGGGTCAGCAGTAAGTTTCCGCCTTATAATGTCAAAATACGGGACTCCATTCCCCATGGTGGACAGAGAGTAGATAACCCATTGTGTATATTTACGCTAAAAAAAACAACGTCAAATCTAATCATTTCAAAGACTGCAGTTCCCTCTGGTGATCATCTTGTGTACTACAAGATCAATAAGGCGCTTGAACTTTTCTGGATGCGTTGGCTTTGACAGTGACTCGAACAAGATCGGCACCACAGAATAGTCGCCTGTTACTCGGGTAAGGCGATTGAGAAGTTAAAGCTCTTCAATCAGTAGTTCGAAATGTAATTTGTGAACTTTGAAACATTATTCTGAGAACTAATAGTGAAACACGACTAATTAATCCTTGAAAACATTTCGTTCTAAATGAGCATGACGTTTAGATTAGAAGTAGCTGGTAAAAGCTTTGGACTGAAAGATTCAACTGGGCTTCATTAAGAACAAGTCAGAACTATGAGCGTCGAAAGCTTCTGGTATTTCCTCGGTTGGATATGGATTATGAGATACGTTAATGGTACGTAACTTTTCATATCTGCAAATTCCTTTGACCACACTTGAAATTTATAGTTGATTTTGAAACGATATGATTTTAGAACTGGGAAGTTTGTTTACAGTTTAAACTCCGAAAGCTCGCGAAGCACTGAGACACAATTAGCCTAATATTTATTGAAAATCCTTACATCTACAGTCTAAGTGATTTTTGTTACATTCATTAGGCTTATGGAAAGGTTAATGTCATAGAGGAACTCATTTCATTAGACCTATGGAAAGGTTAATGTCATAGAGGAACTCATTTCATTAGACCCATGGAAAGGTTAATGTCATAGAGGAACTCCTTACTTTTATATAGCTAGAACAGTTCTCGTTCCACTTCACATTCTGTTGTGACATTCAAACAATATATATTTGCATAATTCTTATTTTGAGATACAAAGATACTGTTTGTTTCTCGATACCTAAACACTCCTCAAATAGTTCCTTCAGAGAATTCAAAATAATGCTCTGAAATATTAGTTTTTAGAAAGTGTACTATTTCGTTACGAAACTCTGAGATCAATTGCCAGTATTCTTGAAATATACGTGAATATTTTATAAGTTTTAATTGTTAACTGTAAAAGAGGCGTTTTTTTGTGTTCTGTAAGATGTAAGGGAATGTTATAAAGACGTGTTAAACCGCTTTTAACTCCAGATGGTTGTGATATCACACCTTAGTTATCTTCAAATTTTGTTGTTTTCTGAGTCTCTGAATACTTTTGGAAAATATGACCTTTATAATACAAAATAGCATTTATCGAATAGGCCCTTCTTTGATTAAATAAACTTATTATTACCGTCTTGAATATGAAATAATTTACTTTAAGATACTAATTATTGTTAAAATAACATTTTATAAGACATTAATTAAACTTTCAAAACTACCTTTTACAATCGGAGATATTCAAACTGACAATCGGTGTGTCTTACTCTATTTTACAACAGGCTTTTCCCATAAACTCGGTATTGTTTTGTGGCATCTTACTTCGAATATCTAGGGTTTGTACTCATATTTTATTTATGGTTTAGACTTCATATCTCGATTGCAGTGTTTTACAATTCATAACTATCAGTCGCGCACTTTATATATATAAGGCGACCGAGTTAGTGCAAGTAAGTAAGTGAAAGTAACAGTGAAAAAGTTAAATTAGACTGCGTGACTGTGAGTTTAGCCAATAAGAGCGTATAGAAGCGAGTTCTAAAGTGAAAGTATCACAGGTTGTATTGTAATAACAGAGACAGAGAATAATAACTTGTTCTGTCAAAGGGTGCTCTAAAGTAAATGAACCAACCTATGTAAACTTTGGCAAAAACGATACAATTATTTAAAATTCTGGATACAACTGTGATAACCAACAGTGTAACGAATGTTTTGTACACACGTCTGACTTATTTTGAAACAAGTGGATTGTGTGTTGCCGTTTATTGTTGAAATTTATAGCCAATAAGTCACAGACACCTACCATCTAGAATCCGGCCCTATAAAACCTGACAACAGTCTTGGCCAAAATGTTTGAATATTTTGTAACAAATAAAAGCATTATTATTAAGATGGAATACAGATATACTTAGCATTGTCAAACTGAGAAATGCATGCTATAATATTAAACATCTACATATGTAATTTGTATGATGAGACAGGTTCTATGGACTTCATGAACGACTTAATAGAACAGCAAACAATTTTATCAGACATCTTTAAAAAAAGATGTGTAATTCAGCATTTAACCTATCACAAAAAAACCCCTTACTGAAACATATATAATTACAAAATATAACATCAAATTATTATAAATAGTGTCTGGTAACCTTATATCAGTTCATATTAGACATTCAGTATTTGGTTGGTCCTGCTCTTATCCAATAACCTTCGCAAGGCGACGTGGCATGTCATCAATAAGTGTATTGATGTTATTCACCGTGATTTCATCCCGAACTGTCACAAGAAGGCATTGCAACTCAACTACAGTAGCAGATTTAGAGTAATGGCTAGCAATTTTCTGACTCAGTTCGGCCCAACAGTTCTCAATGAGATTACAATCTGGAGACTTTGCTGGCCATGGCAATCTTGTAATGTCCTTCTGGTCGAGATAATCCTGTACAATACACGCACTGTGGGCAGTGACATTGTCATCCTGGAATACAAAGTTATAGGCAAACCTTGCCCTAGCATATGGCAGAAATATCGTCTCCATGTGACACCTGTAGGATGCGTCATTGACGTTTCCCTGGAGGACATGGAGAGCAGTTTTTCCAACATGTTGAACAGCTGTCCAAACTTTTACTGCAACACCTCCTGTGTTTTCTCTGTGAGAAAGACAGTTGTCCCTCATTTGTTATCAAGGCAAACGACGAACACGAATCTTACCACCTGCATTAACAAGCCGGAAACAGGACTCATCTGAAAAGATGACACGTCACCAGTGTCCTTACCGTAAGTTGGCATGTTGTCTTCCCCAAGTAACACGGTGGCAACGGTGAATTCTGGTTAATATCGCTTTACAGTTAGCTTTTTTTTTTGCAAAATAACCTTGTTTGGTCAGTCTCATTTTCACTGTTCTTCTGGATACCTTGGAATGAATGTGTTCATGTCATTCCTGTCGTATGTCGTTGCAAGACTTCTTTTGACCCTGACATAATAACATGATCAAAACACGGTTATCTTGGGCAGTAGTTTTGGCATCTACCAGTAGACTTTCCTGTAGTCCGATGACGTTTCAGGATTTTGGATAAAGAATACTGGGGTACTATACTGTACTGGCAATGTCCGTTTGCTTCCTACCCTTCCTGGACAGTCGAATAATATGAAGCTCTACATATTCTGACACGTTACGAGGCATGATTCTACACCAAATGCAGAGAAATTGTTTGAACAAAGCGTTGATCTGTTTTGAAAAAAGATTATGTCAAAAGCACAAAACAGATGTGTACGTGTGTTGTGACAATGAAATGTTAAAAACAACTTATACAGACCAGGATAACAACTGGTATACGTTTGTCCGATCATGCGCAACCTTCTCTGTTACTACTCAGGCATTTTCTCAATAATTACTCCATGCGTGTAGACAATAATATCAATATAGAACAGTATGCAAAAGTTCTGACCAAGCTTGTAAGCTATGTAGTTCTTTCAGTCATCAGACAAAATCAAGTTTATTGGAAGGTGTACAATTTATTGAATCAATAAACTAATTCATATATATTAGAACGTGCGCAGTGTTTACAATCCGCACATATACGGTGTACAGTCCTGACAATAAGCAAATAAAATCAGTTTCATTGTACAGTCCTTTAAAGCATCAGACGGGAACAAATTTATTGGAAGGTGCATGATCCTAACAATCACCAGACAAAATAAAATTTTATTGAAAGGTATAGAGCCCTTTGAATTACGAGACAAAATAAAGTTTATTATACGGTGAGCAGTCCTTTCGAACACCAGGTAAAATAAGTTTGTTGGACAGTGAAGATTCCTTTCGATTCCTAGACAAAATCAAGTTTATTGTATGGTAAACAGTCCTTTTGAACACCAGATAAAATCTAGTTTATTAGACAGTGTACATTCCTTTCGATCCCCAAACAAAATAAACTTTAATAAACGGTGTACATTTTTAATGCTCTGAGAATTTATTAACAAGATGTACACATCTGTGACAGTTTGTTTTGTGGTCCACTCTCGGTTTTATATAATACAAGATGCAATATACTTACGTTGTAAAATATATAAACGTGTTACGTAAAATATATTGTGTAATAAGTAACATAGCATACACATTTTGTAACGTACTTGATTTATAAGACACATGTATTATACATGTGTATGAGCAACGTATGTTATAACACACGTATTGCCTATGTTAAGGAGCAGTTTGTGCTACATGTTTTCTTCCTTATCCAATAACTTGATAAATGCAAATTGGGATAAAACAAAAAATTGTGTTCTTATATTTGAGACTTTAATACTTGTGAATTTCTAAACCGTACTTAATTCTTGATTTGGTCAGAAGAACTGATTGTCAAACGAAACAGTAGTTTTCTAGTCAAATAGAAAAAGAGAAATGAAGAGTGTGTGTGTTTTTCTTATAGCAAAGCCACATTGGCTATCCGCTATGTCCACCGAGGGGAATCGAACGCCTGATTTTAGCATTGTAAATCCGGAGACTTACCGCTGTCCCAGCGGGGGACAAGAAATGAAGAACCAAAAGTATTCTAGTCTTCTGTTTATATAGTCTGCCCATTATGTATAATATGTGCATGCTAATTACTCTTCTTCAAAAGTAAAATTGGCAAAATGTTGCCTTATTCTGAATACCATATACCTATAGAACAGGTCTGGAAAATTTCATACAAGTTTTTCCTGCTCTTGACTGTAGGCCTGAACATTTTGATATTTTTAGTGCCTCCAATCTTTTTTAATCGATAAAAATAAAAATCGGGCAAGCATTCTGCTATTAAACGGCTTTCAAAACAAGCTGTATTTCGTTATTAGTCGCCGTTAAGTGAAGCAACTCCAAAGAATAAACACGTCAAGTGCACTAACGAACTTAGAATTGAGCTCTTGCAACGCAAACGCCTAGCGACTACTGCAAACGAATCCTTACCTTAGCACTCGAAAACTTTACGATATGTACCAATCATAGCTGAAATCAAAGCAAGAAATTAAGCCAAAGTTCTGCTTTACCTCAAACAGTAGATGATATCTCATACGCCTAGCAAAATAAAGCAGCTTGGTCTTACTCACAATGAATCACTTTACTCATGTGTGGTGACAATCGGTCCAGCGATTCGCCAGTTATAAGCGGATACACAAATAGACTTTTGTCAAGTAACGATTATAAAGAGTTTTTACGAAGTTAAATGTATATATATGATAACATTATACTGCACGTTTTCGCGGTCTAAAAGTTTGCGGTTATTTGATATACTAGACTTTTAACTCTTGTTGGTTTATAAATCATTTCGTAAACATGCTCCTGTTTGCATCATCCAAAGTGGCTTTGTTTTCCTTTATTATTACTTAACCACTGGTGTTTCATATACCTAGAACACATTGATCAAAGGTCATAAAATATGCATACGGTTTAGTTTTCACCTGATGAATCAAAGGTGTAAACTGGTACCACACAAGGTGCATCATGTCTTTCGTGTATATAAAATAATAACTTCTATTCAGAACCAGACACCTATTTAGACCAAATATCAATGCGGTTATGAGCACACCTAATTAAATGTACTGACTTTATATTCTTACTTAAGAAGATTAGAACGCATTGCTTCGTCATTTGGGTACTCTATCGGTTAATGATATTTTCGGCTACGCAGTTAGAAGAGCTTTATCAGAAGCAAAGAAACACAACATCACATTATATGCATACTGAATATTTCACTAAGCGTGACATTTTATATTTCTTGCAACGAGTAAGACAGTTCAAGAAAGCTTCGACTCGAGTGCCCTTATTTTATATGACTAGGAAAGTAGTGCTACATGTGGCTCAGTTAAGCAGCTTAAATTTAACATGGTGGAAAGGCTCTAACGTACTCAGGATGTTTGCTTTCTTCTAAAACAATGCATGCTTTTATTCATAGATCATTGTAAACTTAACTTTTGTGTTTTTATTTATTTACTGGCCCGAATACTGCAGTAATTTAGGTTTAGTCGTCATCGTTTTACAGTTAGTGTATGTGTAGTTGAGAATTTCCTTTACTGCATTTTTTTTTACATCTTTCTCTGTCAGATACTCGGTGTTTCTAATAAACACTAATTAGATACACACATTATAGATATATGTCTTACATTTACAGATTGTGTGGTCCTAATAACGGTGCTCTACCATTAAATAACATTATCTGTTCTTAATATGTGTTTACAATAAACATTCACTGCTCTTACAGCCCGGCATGGCCAGGTGGTTAGGGCGCTCGACTCGCAATCTGAGGGTCGCGGGTTCGAATCCCCGTCCCACCAAACATTCTCGCCCTTTCAGCCGTGAGGGCGTTATAATGTGACGGTCAATTCCACTGTACGTTGGTAAGAGAGTAGCCCAAGAGCTGGCGGTGGGTGGTGATAACTAGCTGCCTTCCTTCTAGTCTTACTCTGCTAAATTAGGGACGGCTAGCGCAGATAGCCCTCGTGCAGCTTTACGCGAAATTCAAAACAAGCAAACATTGCTCTTAATATAAATGTTTTACAATAAACATTCACTGCTCTTAATATAAGTGTTTTACAATAAACATTCACTGCTCTTAATATAAGTGTTTTATTATCAAACGCTCTATCCTTATATTAGGTGTTTTATAATAAACACTCGATATCACTATCATAGGTATTTTACCGTTAAGCATTTAATGTGTGTGTTTTATTTCTAAACTCTTAATGTAGACAATCATTCGGTTTTCTAAGATAGATGTTTTACCAAGTAATTTAAACATGCAATATTCGTAATATTTTTGTTTTATCGATTATAACTTTCCTTTTAATACTAATAAAGAAAAAAAAATAACTTTTCATAAAAGGAAGTATATGCAGGGATGGCTAATATCAATCCTTCAAAAATAATGCAAACAAGATAGTAGGGATATAATCTGCATCATCCCTACATAATTGCACAGGTACACAGTGTAGTAGAATGTTAACAGACAAAAACAGAATAAGTTAAACTAAATTGTGATTGAATAGTTATATATATATATTGCTATATGTTAATTCTTGCCTGAGCTATTATGTAGGGGTGATGCAATTGCCATCCCTACTATATTGTTTGCATTGTTTTTGATGGATTGATATTAGCCATCTCTACAATTACTTCCTTTTTCGAAAAGTTTTTTCTTTACTTGTTTGCTTGTTGTTGTTGTTTTATAATGAAGTGTTTCAATAGACATAGGAAGGTTTTATTTATAACCAAGCTCGAAATACAATGAGGTACTAACTGTAGTAATTATTGTTTATATATTATTGGCTGGTAAAACTCACAAAAACTACTTCAATAAGGTTTATTATACTATTTTTATTTAACTTTGAGTAGTTTCACCGTGAACAACGTTTTATTTATATATATATAAAACTTCAGTTTGTGTTTAACATTTATAACATCGCATATAATCATGTTTAAAAATACAATAAGATATTTATAATAAAACTGCTAGTTGGAATTATCTGCATATTGCACTGACTTGAAAAATTGTCCGAAATGTTCATGAATATATTGTCATTCACACAGAGGCTTTTACTCAACGATGATAAATGAAGAAAAAAATGTCTTAAAACGAGGAAATTACCACAAAGGGTGCGAGTGACAGTTCGGTTCTGATACCACTGGGCAGAGCATCGATATTCTATTTTTTTTTAGCCATACAAGTCTTATTTCTATAGCATTATCGGTTCTAAAATAATGCGTATTTTGGAAATAAAAAACATAAACAAAGTGCAACCTCAACAATATTAAATTTCATGAACGTTTATTAAGATAAATCGAGATAGTAATGCACATACTATAAGATAATATTTCTACTCGCCTTATTATCGGTTAGGTGATAGGACAACCTAAACTATCTGTTATTGTTAAAATTGTATAAAATGTTCGTGTTTTAGCAAACAATTTTTCTTACCATTGTTTGTAAAGCAAGATACGTGACGAATTATGTTCTATAAAATATTCATTTCTTGAAGAAAATAAACAATATAACGCCTGAAGCCAGCAAAGTCTGGCATAGTCTGGTGGTTAGGGCGCTCGAATCTC
Organism: Limulus polyphemus; assembly: GCF_000517525.1. NCBI lineage: Eukaryota > Metazoa > Arthropoda > Merostomata > Xiphosura > Limulidae > Limulus > Limulus polyphemus. The sequence goes on along the minus strand of NW_013665719.1, from coordinate 1,011,499 downwards.
ATCACGGAACATATTTGCCATGTTAGCCATGGAAGCGTTATATTGTGACGGTCAATTCCAGTATTGGATTAGAGTAGCTCAAGAGTTAACGTTAAGTTAGAATTAAGTTGGAAGCATTGTATTTCTATGAAATAAATCTGATGGGTAGAAGCATTTTGTTTGCTTGTAATCAGATGTGGAAAAGCATTGTGTTTGTTTGTAATCTGATGTTACTGTAAGTTTTGGCTTATTCTCTCAGTTCATTTTTAAATTATTGTGTACTTATCAGTTGTATTTGTTAGATTTTCAGTTGATACGTATATACATATATCCATTTTATCCGTCACTCAAATAGTCCAGAATATATATATATGTCCACTTTATCCGTTACTCAAACTGTCCAGAATATATATATATATACTTTATAAGTCACTAGAACTGTCCAGAATATATATATCCACTTTATCCGTTACTCAAACTGTCCAGAATATATATATCCACTTTATCCGTTACTCAAACTGTCCAGAATATATATATCCACTTTATCCGTTACTCAAACTGTCCAGAATATATATATCCACTTTATCCGTTACTCAAACTGTCCAGAATATATATATCCACTTTATCCGTTACTCCAAACTGTCCAGAATATATATATCCACTTTATCCGTTACTCAAACTGTCCAATATATATATATATCCACTTTATCCGTCACTCAAACTGTCCAGAATATATATATATATGTATATTCACCTTATCTGTCTCTCTAACTGTCCAGTATAAAGTAATGACAGAAGATCGAAATAACTAATAGTTACAAAAAGACAAAAGAGTAAGGTGGAAACTTATAAAGTTATCATAACATTCGGTTCCTAAGTTAACAAGAAAATTCGTACTTTACGTCTACGATAACAAGGAATAAAATAATCGATAACAGTTCTCGTCTCTTAGAAAAATATGAGAAAAGAGTTCTGACTGATTTAAAGTTCCTAGCGACTGGTCAGAAAAACGAACATTTAGCTAGAAATACAGATTAAGTTTGTATATGAGTACTTAGGTGAAAGAGAAAAGGATAAAATATTGAACGTTTTCTCGCCATGATATCGAATATCGATGATAAAAGATTGCCGTCTTATAAAAAAAAACACATCCTTTTTATGATGCTATAATCAATATGGACTCTTAATACTTGAAACATTATTTGAATCAGAAAACAATGACTCATGAAATCTTTCATTTTCATGTGATGTAATGAATAGATTTTACTTCGATAAAAAAATTTCTAGAATTACTTATTGATATCCATACTATATTAGTAAAACCTTTTAACTCCAAACGGGCAGGGCTAGTCTTATTTCTTATCCTAATTAAGTCTGTATCAGTTTATCGTAGATTAGTAAAGGGATCAATACAATTAACATTACATGCCAGACGGACCAAAATAATTGACAGTGTCGGTTGAATCAATACTATTGGCACTAAACGTAATTCGATACAGTGGGTAACGCATGTCAGCCATTTTAATGCAATTAACTCTATTTGCCAGAGAATTTAATGTTATTGACAGTACGTATCAGATTATTTAATACTATTAACACTACATGTCACGTGATTGAATACCCTTATCATTGGATGTCATATAATTTAATATATTTGACACTGCATGTCAGACATTTTAGTACAATTCACATCACAATTCATATGATTTAATGCAATTTACACCACATATCAGATAATTTAATACAATTAACACCACATGCCAGATTATGTAATGTAATTGACACTGTATCTCATATAATATAATTGACACTTCACTCATATTTGATAGGTGAAAGTAATGTCGTGATGTTGTCTAGTGTTATGAACTCGTGTGGGTGGTGAGGAAGCTACGTTATGAACTCGTGTATGGTGAAGAGTGTAGTGTTTATAGTGTTATGAACTCATGTGGTTGGTGAGGAGGCTACTTTATGAACTCGCGTATGGTGAGGAGCATAGTGTTATGAACTCATGTGGTTGGTAAGGAGGCTACATTATGAACTCGTGCATGGCGAGGAGTATAGTGTTATGAACTCAGTTGGTGGTGAATGGCTAGAATTATGATTAATCATGAAGAAGACTAACGTACGTTTTGAGGTCATCACTGTTGAGCGACAGATACATTAGTGATTGCTAAATAAATAGGTTTTTCAGTATTAACAAATGTAAAACATATTCTATCATTTGCTACACTTCTTATCTAAAATCTAATCTAATCTAATCTAATCTTCAGGGTTGCACAGACCTGAGGACTTCGATAACACACAAATATTTAGGAAAGTGCTGTTGCTAATATAAAGTTTCCTACCGTTTACTCTGTTGAATTTTTTCTAACTTTAACGATAACTTCTACATTGGGACTCGCGATCAAAAATATGCCAAATTAAAATTTTTACGTTAGTAAGTTATACACAAAGCCAGCTATATTTACTTTAAGCCTTTTTCCGAGAGATTCAGCCATAAGCATTACAGAATGAACATTACAGAAATACCCATAGCCTCAGTTTTAGTATAATGAAATCCCAGATAGCCGAAAGAAGCTTTAAAATCTTCTCTTGTGATTTTTAACAGTTTCTCTGTGTAAAGAAAAATCCCTAAAATCGCAGTACAGAGCTCAGCTTACACCGACTTGGTCAGCTATAACTGTCTCGAACCGAAAGAAGAAGAAGAAACAGTAAATGTATTTTATTGTTTGGGGTTACATAATTTTAGGTTTAAACTGTGTTGTTAGCCAATTTGGACTTTTCAGGTGTCGTAAAACGTGCGTATGATGAAAATAGTACATTACACTACATTTCTTAATCTTTTTATTTCTTAGCAGTCGGTTTTTCAATACTTCTCATCGTTTATTTTTAGAATTAAATGTATATATATAAATAATTCTTTAATTTTCAATAGCTCTTGGATCTTTACAACAAAAATATTAATAATAATGAATCTTAAGAAGAGGTATTAGGTTATAAGTGTACCAAGCAGATAATATTTGAGCTTTGATAAAAGTACACAATATGTTACAAAACAATAACAACAAACTATGGTAATAACATTATGTATAGTATAGGAAGATAGTATTAAAATAGCTAATCTTCCAAAATTCGTTTGCCAACCTTTTAGGAGAACGTCTGACTTGTGTTTCTTTAGAAGGCAACTTGCTATATGTTTTAATGTTTGATGTAAAATAGTATCGTTTTTTTTTCTCTCTTTTATACGACCGTATACTCCCAACCAGGCCCGGCATGGCCAGGTGGTTACGGCGTTCGACTCGCAATCTGAGGGTCGCGGGTTCGAATCCCCGTCACACCAAACATGCTCGCCCTTTAAGCCGTGGGAGCGTTATAATGTGACGGTCAGTCCCACTATTCGTTGGCGGTGGGTGGTGATGACTAGCTGCCTTCCCTCTAGTCTTACACTACTAAATTAGGGACGGCTAGCTCAGATAGCCCTCGTGTAGCTTTGCGCGAAATTCAAAACAAACAAACTCCCAACCAACATATATTGACATTAAATCAAAATTACTAATCATTTCTCAAATAACCATAAAATAATATCTGAACATCTTTATAGGTAACAAACGTACTATATTGTCAATTTATATAAGTGGATGATATCCCCAAGTAAAATCAGTCAAGTACAGAGCTAAGCAGCTTCCTTCTTGACACAATGACTACTTTGTATAATCAAAACTGGAATTAAAAATAAACTTATTACTACTTCAGAATAGCTCACTACTCAATATACTACAAGCGAACTATGAAATAAATTACTGTAACTGAGGGGAATCAGCACGTATTGACATAAGTCTTAGAGTTGAAGCACTTTGTGGATTTTATACTATAGTGCATGTTATTGTGAGCTGTGTATGTCATCATGGCTAAAAGCTGTCTTGTTGGTCTAGGACTAATGTGTCTGTAAACATGTTAGTACAAATGGCCATACGAAAAATACATTATTAATGATATGCTGCACATGTGTTAGACTATGTTTCACATGAGCTTAACTGACAAATGCAGCACAGTTTCACCAGGTTTATTATGACAAGCCTATGACTGACTTTGTTTAGTACATATATAGGTATATATATATATATATTCTGTGCACTTTTGGAATGGGTTCTAGTTTCCAAGCAGAAGGATTTTGTTCCAATTTACATACAGTGTGTTTATGTAAACTTTTGTTAGTTAGAGTTCACTTCTTGCAATAACTTGCAAGAGAGTTTATGAACTTTCAAAGCAGTGTGGACATTTATGTTTTCAAATGGAGAATTATTCGTTGCACAGCTTTCGATTGGTTGTTACTGAATGGAACTATTCTTACATGACATGTTGAAAATCCGTCCTAACTCTTGCGGGTTTTTTAGGACTGTATGACCCAAAGACTCACTGAGAAACACTGCTACCACAACTTGTGTTTATAACATATGTTAAAATATTTGGGTGGCCATCTTCTACAGAAAAACAAATCAGACCTTTTTTTAAAAGGTTATTAAAGAAAGCCCCCCCCCCCCAGTGGCACAGCAGTATGTCTGCGGACTTACAACGCTAGAATCCGGGTTTCGATATCCGTGGTGGGCAGAGAACAGATAGCCTACTGTGTAGCTTTGTGCTCAATTACAAAACAAACAAACAAACCTTAAAGAAAGTCTGAAAATCCATTTTACTCCTCCTAGACTAACATGGTTCAACTATAAAAACGTCTCAACTTTATAGAATTTTAGTCATTAGTATGCAAACACAAAACATTTAAACATTTTGCTTTACGTGGAAAGTACAGAAAAAAAGGTAAGTCTCGGAAAGACAGAAATAACTTGCTTTGTTAGAAAAGGAAACCTCCTTCCACATAGACAGAAACAAAATATCTAACCAAAACTTATTTACTCAAAAATCAAACATTTGCTGTAAGAAATATTCAATTATCTTGTCATTGTTTTCTTTAGAAAATCCATCGGAACCCATAATATCCCCCGAGCTTTGACTGTAAATAGCTTCAACTGAAACACAGACTTGCTCGATAGATATCTTTAAAAAATAACAAAGATTTGTTAGTTTGTTTTCAGAGAGTTATTGAATTGATACTTCGGAAGTATTATTTAACTGATTCTTAGGACGTATTCCTTAATTGATTATTAGAAAATGTCACTTAATGTATTCTTTAAGAATCATTGAAACTCCCTGTTGAACTGTATAAACGGCTACCTATAATTAAACACAAAAACAATAGCTGTTAACTAATAGTTCAAACATAGATTAAAAGTACAAAAATATCAACGTAAACTAATTTTGGTAGTGACAATTTCAACCCTCAAAATAGCAGATGTACATAAACGTTGAATGGAAGAGCCAACGCCCTAAATAACAGCTGTAATATCATTGTTGATGTGAAAAATTGAACCCTAACAATAACAACACTAAACTAATTGCTGAAGTGAAGATTTCAACTTCAAGAATAACAACAGTAAATTAGTTGTTTGAAGTGAATATTTCAACCACAAGAATAACAACTATAAACTAATTGTTGAGATGAAGGTCTTAACCACAAGAATAACAACTGTAATTATTGAAGTGGAGATTTCAATCACAAGAATAGCAAAAGTAAACTAACTATTGAAGTGAAGATTTCAACCACAAGGACAACGACAGTGAATTAATTGCTGAAGTGAATATTTCAACTACCAGAATAACAACTGTAAACTACTAACTGTTGAAATAAAGATCTCAACCACAAGAATAACAACTGTAAACTAGTAATTTGAAGTGAACATTTCAACGCTAAAACTAGCAGCTGTAAACAGATTATGAAGTGACGACTTCAGCTTACGAAATATTCATAGAAGCTACAATGATAAAGTCTCTACATGGAAAAAATTCTACTAGATGTTATGAAGCACTGAATCTAATATATATATATATATATATATATTTGATTGAAAAGAAATCGTCAAATAGATGTCTGACTTTATGTGTATTTTTAACAACGTTTAATACACTGTATTAATGTACTGATGTATAGAATGTGAAGTACCTGTTACCTTTACCAAAAATAATAAAAACTGTCTTGTGTGGTGAAACTATTATTATTGAAATGTCTTTACCATAGGTCGAAGTAGTTCGACTTTTTGAAGTTAATGGTTATAAGTAGTGTTTTTCACAATAAATTCATATGCACCCTTCCTAACAACGAAGAATTAATTCTCTTCCATGTTTCTAGAGCTTGTAGTCTTGGGCTCCACCCTAAAAGCAGGTCGATATTTTTCCAATGCATGAATCTTCATTTTGCGTATTAATTTGTCATAGGTTTCAAATAAATGTATAAGTTTTTAATAAAGATCAATTTATTATAGTTTCGTGTTATTACACGTAAATAATGATGCTATAATAAAATTTATGATACTATTGACTTCCAGTGACAAGTAAACTGTTTATTTGTTGTTTATTGGAGTTGACTAGTATATGTTCGTCGTTATGTTTAGAAATATATTCTTACATAATATTATTTTTATGTTTCTAATTAATTATCATTATTGTTACACCTCTCTGTGGTTGTCACTTCCTTTTTATTATATTATTATTTCTATATTCCTAATTAATTATCATTATTGTTTCACTTCTCTGTGGTTGTCACTTCCTTTTTATTATATTATTATTTTTATGTTTC
>NW_013665719.1:999292-1003832 GCF_000517525.1 Limulus polyphemus | reverse complement strand
TTATTTTTATATTCCTAATTAATTATCATTATTGTTTCACTTCTCTGTGGTTGTCACTTCCTTTTTATTATATTATTACTTCTATATTCCTAATTAATTATCATTATTGTTTCACTTCTCTGTGGTTGTCACTTCCTTTTTATTATATTATTATTTCTATATTCCTAATTAATTATCATTATTGTTTCACCTCTCTGTGGCTGTCACTTCCTTTTTATTATATTATTCCATTTCTCCCATTTTATCTTTATATATTATTGACTATTGTTACATCTTTTGTTTTTGCATTTTGTTCTGTCATTTCGCAATTAATCATAGGATTATCTCTTTTCTTTCTATCGTAACATTCCTCTTTCTTTTATTGTGTTCGTTTTTCTATTGTTTAGTCCCCCTTTTCCTATATTAGAAAAATGATAACTAACGACCCTCAAAATGTAAAGACTTTTCTTTCTATAAGATTGGAATTTGTAGCTTTGCCTCGAGCCATTTCCTGTTAAAGTACGTTCGTTCGAAATTTCAAAGTTAATTAATAGTCGTTTTAAATGTAGCTGTTATTAAAAATGAGAACTATCCTTATATCGTATGTTGAAAACATCATTAATGACAACAATACCGGTTCATGAACGTTTTTTCTAAGCAAGAAGACGTCGTGCATGACTTGTTTATAGTTACTGTTGACAGCATTGTGAAATATTTAAAAGAAAAGCTAAAATCCTTCTTCAAGGCACTGATATAGATTGTTTCCTCAACTTTCACTATATACTCTGTTTCATAGATGCTCTTTCAAATCACTTTAAAACATGTTTGTGTTCACATATCGTTCTCGGAGAAATTTATTCAATTTTTTTCATAGTGGAAATAGATGCTAAGATATTTTAGGCCTACTCTCGGCACATTCGTATACTTAAAGTAATTTGATTTTGTTGACCCGAACAATATTTTTAAAACCACTTCCACCTAGCGGACGAAGTTGTATAGCAGCTGGTCTTTTCCGTGACATTCAAGGTGGCTGAAGAATTTCTACTCCTTGATCGATTTCAAGATAAAGTTGAACAGATGAAATTCCGATACACAATATTTCTTAGGATCTGTAAAACCTTCAAGCGTTGCATGCACTCGTTTCATTTTATTTACTACTGTAATGTAATCTCAAATAATAATAATAAAATCAGCCCATTCCATAGGATCAAAGAAAAATAGAACTTCTTTAATCTACTGATATCTTAATGTAATCACTGATTGTTTATTATGATATATAACACATATCACCGTAAGATAGACTTATATAAAATGTCACGCAGTCTGCACGAATACGACAACATGAATTGCTTTTTACAAAATGACTTGAAGAACCTTTTCAACAAATTGAATGTTTCCATATTCATTCGAGGAATATTTAATGTTTTACTTGGGCATTTTTATCTAACATCCATAACGAGACGAACAGCTAAGCTTAAAAATAGGGTCAACACTTCCCGGCGTTGTAGTGACCTGGTTATTATACATGTATATATATTACTTGTTTATTCTTCTCCTGGGTATGTGACAATACTGGTCTTAGCTAGTCCAGTGATATTTTCTGAAAGCTTGAGAAAGAGCTGATGCTGTGGTCTACCTGTCTACAAGTTTTACATTAGATAACTAAGTATTTCTGCTACACTAAAGCTGTATGTCGGTTTATCTTGATTAGGTTAGGTTATGTAATCACTACTGAATCGGGTTGAATAGATCATTGAAAGCTTAATAAAGAGCTTATGCTGATGGTCTACGTGTCTATACGTTTTTATTGGTTAACTAGGTATTTCTGCTGCACTAAACAATATGTTGGTTTATCTTTGGAGGCGTAATATAGTGAAAGTAGTGAACTGTGTTAATGCTTAATGTGACGGAAGAGGACTGAATGAGGAAAATTGTATAAAGGTTTTTGTGGTTTTCAAATAAAGTTTTAATGTGTTTCGTGTTATTTTCCTTCGAAACTCAATCTTAAAACTACATCCAAGTAGTATCGTCTGAAACCTAAAAGTATTTTAAACACAAGAAAGCAGTGATGTATATCGCATACTGCTTGGCAGGAAAGCTCAGATTGGTTTTTTTTAAGGATTAGTATGATACAGTCTGCTATTATATTCTAAGCCTTTTTTACGTTATGCCAGCCTCACTATTCACATCATGAAAACAGTTACAGAAAAGCTTTGAAATTTACAACCTTCAAGATAGAGCTAAGTGTTTTACAATCGCATTGTGTTTTATGTTAGGTCATTGAATCAAGCAAGATGTGGGTGTAAGCAGTCATAATATCAAGTACTACATGTAGCGCCATCTCTCGTTCATACTTACTACCACTTCAAAGTGATGAGCTTGCGTTCTAATAGTACTGAGCTTACCTGGTTATATTAAAATACTGTAACGCTCCAGACAAGAATTTCTTTCTCGTGGGATTAGAGAATACATAAATTATAACTATTAATAAAACATTTACAAAGACAAAAAATTCTATCAATTAAGTAGGTGTGTAATGTGACTAATTTTTGAGCGCCATATTACATACCCAGTTCTGCCCTTGACGAAAGCCCAACAGATCGTGTGAAAGTTTACAAGTGAAAGTGGAATCTCAGTCCATAATGGGCTTTCTTTTTCAAACTCTTGTAATGTACTTTAAATGTCTTATCTTAATACTTTTGCAGGTTATTTTAAGGAGAATGCATTCTTCCGTGTTTTTTTTTTTTCAATTAAAAACGAGGAAAACACGCACATATTTGCTAAAAACGAGAAAAATATCTGCGAGAATTTTCAGTAACGTTTATTCTCCAAGAAAATTGTTATAAAACATGTAAAATTGATCGGAAGTGAGGAGGTGTAGAAGTCGGGTCGAGAAACATCAAAGTAGTGGCGTCGCTTCTTGTTCAAAGCAGCCCATTTCACAGTAGAGATGTGGTTAAGATTTCTACTGTCTAAATTTGGTACATTTAATGCATTAAATATAATAATGAATATTGAATTTTTCTTCTACCTAAAACTATATGATACATGAAGAAGTAAGATATATCCTTAAAACATTTTAATTATGAAATACTTCTCTAATTCAGGCTTAAGCGGTTATTCTAATTCTAGTATAAACCGGAAGTTAAACGGTGTAACTCAACTCAACCGAGCGAAGTGAGCGAGACCTGGATAATAGGGAAAATATCTAACTTTAAAGTAAAGTGATTATTTTGGAACTAACCGTTTTCTTAATAAATATTATTTAGTTCCTTAGAATGAAAGCTAAAAAAATCAGATCATTTATTTACACACACTTATTTTCTAACAGTTCATTAAACACGAAATGTGTAGGATTTTGTTTGTGAAAAGAAACTCAAAAGTTGTATACACAAAATGTTCTAAGGGGAGTTGACCTAGTTGGTTAATAAGAATTGACTACTAATTGAATTCGACTTTTGTAAAACGTCTTCCTTACTCTATAGGAATAACTTACGCGATATGCTTGTTTCAGGGTTACAAGAATATGAAGTCAAACACCATTTGCTGTAATAATATGGTCATGGTACTTTAATTTCTCTGTATTTTATATGTCCACAAATTTAGCACAATTTAATTTAAAATTAAGTATTCCAAGTATTAAAACTATAACCTGGTAATAGTCATATTTTATTCTCTTACTTCTATTGTCCTACCCCCCTCCTTGGTGTTTTGGCTGTAAGTTTGAGGAGTTATAATACCAAAAATCTGGTTTCAAAAGCACTGTTAGCCCATTGTGTAGTTTTGAGCATAATAACTAACAAATCACTTCTCACATAAATCAAGGCGAAAGACATCAATATTTCAAAGCTATATATGTTGGATAATGGTCATAACTTACCTCTGTCGCAGATCTCGGCGCTAAAAATAACTGTTTCGAAGATTACAACTGTCAACAATATGTGTGTGTATATATACATATACTGATCTTCAAACAATCACATTTTTAACGTTTTTGTTATGTGGAATAAGCTTTATCCATTGTTTCACAGAGCTCATTACAGCAGAGCTCTATTAGTATGAATCAGTATATATGTTTGATTGTTATTGTTAAGCATAAAGTTACATAATGGGCTAACTGCGCGCTGCCCACCGTTATAAGTTCTCAGTCTTACCGCTGAGCCAAATGAGGGCTATACTCTAGATATTCTTCCTAGTGACATAATATTAAATTTAGTAATAAGTTAACCTTCAGTGGCAGAGTGGAATGTCTGCGGACTTACAACTTTAGAAACCGGGTTTAGATACCCGTGATGGGCAGAGCACAGACAGTTAATTGTGTAGCTTTGTGCTTAACTTCAAACAAACAAACGAACAAATTTATAAGTTAATGTTAATTCTGAGTTATAATTGTTTTAGTTTATACCCTTGACAATACCTGAGTCATCAGATTACGTGCTGGAAATATACACCTGGAAAAAAGTTAAGCACCCCCATGTTTTTTCAGGATTGCTTATTGAAAATAAGGTTTAATTTTCATGATGTTGAGCAATGTTCATAATTTCAAACATAATTAAAAGGA
>NW_013665719.1:977971-998369 GCF_000517525.1 Limulus polyphemus | reverse complement strand
TCCTTTTAATTATGTTTGAAATTATGAACATTGCTCAACATCATGAAAATTAAACCTTATTTTCAATAAGCAATCCTGAAAAATATTTGGGGGTGCTTAACTTTTTTGCAGGTGTATATGTTGTTTTTTTACTTAGAGAACTCAGTTCTTTTGTTATAGTAGACATAACAACTCGATCATTCACATCCTCTATTTCACCTTGTTATATCTATTTATCTCGAAAATGTGATGACTTTTTCTACTTTTTGTGGCTACATATCTCAAGCATCCACTTCTTGTGTTCTGTATACTTATAACCACTTCTCTTGAGCATTTACTTTCTTTGGTTTTCTCTTATAGATACTTATCTATAGCATCTGCTTCCTTTGTTGGGTGTTGTTATGTGTACTTGTTCCGAGTAGTTGTTTCCTTTGTTCCAAGTTATTGTAGCTACTTATCTCTCGCGGTTGCTTTCTTTGTCACGAGTTGTTATGGCTATTTATTTTAAGCAGTTGCTTCCTTTGCTCCATGTTGTTATGGCTACTTTATTCTGAGCAGTTGCTTCGTTTGTTCTGAGTTGTTATAGCTACTTATTTCGAACAGTTGCTTTCTTTGTTCCGTTTTGTTTGGTTTGGCATGGCCAAGTAGTTAGGACGTTCGACTAGTAATCTGCGGTTACGAATCCCCGTCCTACCAAACATGGTCGCCCTTTTCAGTCGTGGGTGCGTTATAATGTGACGGCCAAACCCATTATTAGCTGGAAAATAAAGAGCTCAAAGATTGGCGGTAGGTGTTGATGACTAGTTGCCCTTTATATAATCTTACACTGCTAAATTAGGGACGGCTAGCTCAGAGTAGCCCTCGTGTAGCTTTGCGCGAAATTAAAAACAAAACAAACCGTTTTGTTATGGCTACTTATCTAAAACAGTTGCTTCTTTTGTTCCATGTTGTCATAGTTACTTATCTCGATCATTTGCAGCCTTCTAATTCTTCATTTTGTAATTTGTTTATAGATACTAATGAGTAGTGGTATTTTCCGAAACCTGTCTTACTCAGTTTCAAGTGGCGAATTCAAGAACAGTTTCATGTTTTTAACTGATCGATATTTGCAGTTTAGAAGAAACACGCTTTACTGGCAACACTGGTTCAAATTTTGCTTTGTTTTGAAACCAGAAAAAGATGAGCTGGTTGTTTTACTGATATCCGTAACATACTAACAAGGAATATCTTATATGTACTAAATCTAGATACGTATAACAAAAAATTACAATATAAGTACCAATATCTATTTAGACCAAGTCTAAGTTACAAAAGAACATTACTCAGTGTGACTATGTGTTTATACTTCTATCTAAATAATATTAGAACTTTTATATCAACAAAATTAGAACCTTGCTTGAGAGAAGGCTTAGACAGAAGAGAGTATACTTTAAAGTCATTTTTAATGAGCTACATCTGTCTAAAGAGTTTTTTGATGATATTTAGAACTGCTAGCGCAGACATTTTTCTGAATATCTGTACTAGCAGCTCGAAACGCCTTCCAAAAACTTCTTAGACAGATGCAGTCCATTGATAACGTCTTTCAAGTAAAAATATAACTTATGTCAAAATTAGGCTGGGACTTCTGTCCAAGCAGAATTTGGATTTTTTCAAACAAGACTAAGACCTTTGTCTAAGCGAGGTTAGAACTTTTGTCCAAATGAGGCTAAGACCTTCGTCTAAACGAGGTTAGGACGTTTGTCTAAATGAGGCTAGGCCCTTCGTCTAATCGAGGTTAAGACTTTTGTCGAAATGAGGCTAGGACCTTCGTCTAAGCGAGGCTAGGACTTTTGTCCAAATGAGGCTAAGACCTTCGTCTAAACGAGGTTAAGACTTTTGTCTAAATGAGGCTAGAACCTTCGTCTAAGCGAGGTTAGGACTTTTGTCCAAATGAGGCTAGGACCTTCGTCTAAGCGAGGCTATGTACTTCGTCTAAGCAAGGTTAGTACTCTTGTCAAAATGAAACAAGGACTTTCGCCGAAGCAAGGCTAGGAATATTGTTGAAGCAAGGATAAGTTTGTCTGTTTGGTTGTTTGTAGTTAAGCACAAAGCTACACAAAGGGCTATATGTGCTGTACTCACCACGAGTATCGAAACCCGATGTTTTGCGTTGTAAATCCGCAAACATGCCGCTGTGCCACTGGCGGGGGGGCACAATGATAAGACCTATCGTAAATGGGGTCACGAGTTTTTCGTTTTTTTGTCTAAACAAGGTTCTTATTTTTTAGCTAAACAAGGATAAGAGTTTTGTCTAAATTGCTTTAAGAATTTTTGCTAAGAAGTTTTAGGATTTTGGTTAAATTTAAAACCTTCTTTATTTAGTGCCGTCACTTTTTTGTATGTCACAGGCTGAGGACGGACAAATGATTATTGTGTCAGACTGTGAACTTGGGGTTCTGTAGTTCGCGTCTTGTTTCCTCGTCCCCCCCCCCCCAAAAAAAAAAGATTTAAAAAGTGTGCTTCGCATTCTGAGGCCGTGGATGTATTGTAAAAACTACGGGCTAACCCACTATTTGGTTTGAAAAGAGTAGCCCAAGAGTTGATAGTAGGTGATGTTGAATAGCTTTCTTTCCTTTCAACATTAGGAACGTCTAGCGTAGATAACCCCGGAGTAGCTTAGCACAAAGTTCAGGAGACAAACAAAACAGTAGGGTAACATATTCCTTTCTCTAGTATTACTTCAGTTCAATAAAACCTAACAACTCTACAACAAATCGAGCACATCTTCTATTTGTATGAAGCTAGTTGAGCTGCGAGTAAAGTCTAGATTTTTATGGCCAGTGGCAAATTTCGACAACACATGAAGTGAACAAATATAAACAATGTTATTCACTTACTTATGAACGTTGTCCTTCTGCTTTAGTATAATGTATACTAGGAGATGAAACAGATGACTACATAAAAAAATCGATGTTTCAATAGCCCTTCACCGAACAACCTAGATCTGAAACTCCTAACGTATATAGTAGCTCGTTAGAAAGCTGTTTTCTAAGACGATAAAGTAGTGGCATATCCAATCTGTGCAATGTATAAGTTTCAAGGAAATAACTTAAAGAATAAATGTTCCTAGTCTACAAAATGAATGCTTAGTTAAGAATTGTAAATAAACGTTCTCAGCAAAGTCAGGCTGAAACGAAATTCACACACAACAGCAAACTGACTGAAATGTGTAAAACACTCTCTACGAAACAACAGACTGAATAATGTGGGCGAATACCTGTATGGTTAAAACAGCAGACTGAGTGTAATAGACAAATCAATGTGTGGCCGGAATGGGAGAAAAATTGAAGTACGTAAACCTCTCTGTCGAAACAGCAAGCTGACTGAAGTCGGTGAGTAACTGTGTCCAAAACAGATGACTGAATGATATGGACTCACTAGATTAAACGAAGTGGGCAAATACTGTGTGCCCGAAATAACAAACTGGGTTAACTCAGTGAACCCCTGTGTGTCCAAAACAGTAGACTAATTGAAGTAAATGAATTTTTGTTTGTCCAGAACAGTAGATTGACTGAAGTGAGTGAATCCCTTTGCATCGTAAACAGTAGACTGATTGAAGTGAATGAATCCCTGTGTGTCCAAAACAGTAGAATGAATGAAGTAAATGAATCCCAGATTGACTAAAGTGGGTGCATTCCTGTGTCTCCAAAATAGTAGACTATCTGAAGTGGGTAAATCATTATGTCCGAAACACTAGGGTGTGTTTTACCCTGAAAAAGCAAAGTATAATATGAGAAGGTTTGATTTGGAAGTTTTTAATAGTTGTTCTTTGAGTTGAGTTAGTTATCATCTTAGGATTAATTATACTTATCCAGAACCGAACTGGCCATCTGAAAGATCTGGCAAATGTCATAGGGGCCTTTACTTTTAACATTTGGTGGTTCAGTTCTCATTAGAAAAAAGTAAACGTAATGAAATACGGGATACTTTCATACGGTATGTCTATTGTCTCTATGTAGACTCATCAAATATCAAAGGCTTCAAATAACTCCACATTATAAACTCACGTAAAATGAACTAATTAAATATTGAGCAAACTGAGTATTCTTTTCTCTAGCAACTTTGATTAAGAAAGACTGCAGCGCACATCCATGCAAACAGTGGCTCCTTATTAATCTTGGGCTTATCACAGTTTAGGTTGGTGGGTCAAGTTACGACATGACAAGAAATCATTCCGGCAAAACAAGGACCAAAACCTTAATTAATTAATACACTATCACAAGTATGGAAAATGGTTAGCGTGCAGGACTGTGGTTTCGAGGTTCACAAAACATTATAAGAGAAACGGTCAAATCCCACTGTTCGATTAGAGTAGCCAACGAGTTGGCGGTGGGTGGTGTTGACTAGCTGCCTTCTCTCTTGTCTATTATGACAGTTTGCGCAGTGAATTCTTGAGTAGGTTTGCGCGAAATTCCACAAATAAAAGTCTACATTGAGGTATTTTTATCCGTCCTATTAGAAACGGAAAGTACAGGAGGTGAAAGACATTGTAAAAGTGATAGGTTAGAGCGGAACCAGCTATACAAAAATTAGTTTGTTTTGTTTGTAGTTACGCACAAAGCTACACAATAGGCTATCTGTGCTTTGCCCACCACGGGTATCGAAACCCGGTTTCTAGCGTTGTAACTCCGCAGACATACCGCTGTGCCACTGGGGGGGCCTATACACAAATAAGTCAGAGCTTGTACACAGTTAAAAGATATCCTGTATATCACGATAATGTTTTGATGTTTAATGTTATCAAGTACTACGTTTGTTTGCAAAAATGCATAAAGGTTACACAGAAAAAAAAACAAAAAAAAACAACAGAAAATTGCATTCCTCGGGAGAAAAAGGCAGTTGACTACTCGTAACGATGCTCTCTTATACAACAATTAACAATGTTGTCGAAACAATTCGACAGCTTATTCAGGAGAATGCTGCAAATGAGGCGAAGGAAGCTGGGGTGTTCTCAGTGCAAAGTTACACAACTCAGGATATATCTTCAATAGATCAGTGCTCTGTTTTCATACGTATGTAACAGAAAACATTCACGAAAAGCTCCTTGCGTTATTAAATGGCGAATATTCAGCTGGAGAAGACTTTTTACAATTGTTAATATGGATTCTTAAGTCCTGAAAAAAACTGACATAGGAAAATGTACTGACAACTCAACTGATGTAACAACAAATATTAAGAACAATATAAAGGCTTCACTACATGACAATCAACAGTGAACCCACAACAAATTCATATCTGGTGTTATGCACACTACTGACTTTAGTATTAACGATTAGGTTACTACAAAGGTTGTGATTGATGAACGACATCGGAGTGTTTATTCTGGAGTAAAGGGGAAAATGTTAGTTAGGAAATTCACTATTAAAGACTCTGTGACCGTCGAAACTCGCTGGTGGCCTAAAGATACAGCTCCGAGAAAAGTATATGGATTATTTTCAAAACCAGATTCTGCTTTATACATTGACCTTATTGTCACATTAGCAAAGATTCAAGACAGCCAAAGGCGTAAACCTAACGTACTCGTAAAGGTAAAAACTTATTAGAATTGGTTGGTTGGTTGGTTGTTTTGAATTTCGGGCAAAGCTACACGAGGGCTATTTGCGCTAGCCGTCCCTAATTTAGCAGTGTAAGACTAGAGGGAAGGCAACTAGTTATCACCACCCACAGCCAACTCTTTTTACCAACGAATAGTGGGATTGACCGCACATTATAACGCCCCCACGGCTGAAATGGCGAGCATGTTTTGTGTGACAGGGATTCGAACCCCGAGCGCACTAACCACCTGGCCATGCCGGGCCACTTATTAGGAATCACTAATCGTCACGCTTCAAATTTTAATACGCATATTGAACTGACTTTGCTATTGTCAAAATACCTTGAAACTAGCAGAAGGGATACCTTAAAAGCCCATCAGATGGTAGATGGAACACAAGAGGAGCTCAAAACGTGTGATAGATATTTTGATGTTGTTAAGAAAGCTGCAGATAATTTAGTAGAGAGAGCGTATGATAAGCTGGATTATCCGGAAGATTGTGAAATTAAAGTACAGGCCATTTTGATACTATTATAGTCTATAAGATAAATCCACATTGTAATCCTCGACACAGTTAACGAGGGCATGCGTCGCCAGTTTCTCGCCAGTGGAACACTTTATGCTGATCTTGCTAGACTGGACAGTAGGAACTTTTCTGACAATGTTTTCAGAATCAATCAGATGTTTGCTCAAGTTTAATGAGAGAGCAACAGTGAAAATGTTAAGATGTTAACAAATCAATCAAGTTTTACACTGAGACAAGGTCAAGATATCATCATCAGAAGAATACGTGGTCAGGGCGGCAAAATAAATATCTAGGGTAGAGGGCATAGAAATGGATATCTACATATAAGAACTGTGTTATTGGTTACTATAAAGTTCTGTGGCGATACAGAGTTTTCACCGACGCCTATTTAATGTTTTTCACACATGTTGCCGGTGAGAGAAGCTTTTCCATGTTGAAGTTAATCAAGAACCGACTGAGGAGCAGTTTATCCTAGGAGCACCTGTATTTCTTTATGCTAATGGAAACAGAAAAAGACGTTCTTATGAGCTTTAATTTGGATGGAGTAATGGACAGAGTTGCAGAAAGGAGTCAACTCCTTGTGATTTCTGTTCATCTTGTAAAGTAATTCACCAGTATTTTCTTATTTGTTTGGCTTGTTGCTTATAAGGATGTACGTGGATTACAGTCAGTCAGTACGAAGGTGAATATGTAAGAAGATTGATTTACTGAATTTACTAATCTGGATAATGTAACAGCTTTATTTAAAGTCCATTAATTTGTGTCGGCAATTAGCAAGGATCCCAGTTTTCCATAACAAAATATTCTCCGATAAAAACACAAAAAATCAGTGTTTTTTGTTATTAAATTTTATGTTAAAACTGAGTTTCTCCAGCCACATTACATATTTAGATATGAGTTAAATAAAGTGTTTTTAATTTACATATTTATTATTTTTTAGCAAGCCAGAGCCTACCACACCATTAACTAATAAAATACATTTAATTAAATAAGCTTACATATATAAATGAACTCATTGTACATAGTATTCCAAGTAAGTCTGCATAGGTCTCCTTTAGTCTATACTTATAACAAACAAAACAAGAAAGTAGTTTTATAAACCTATAATTGTGCTGCCTGGAACGATTAATGGTAAAACATTTCCAATGGTGTTCAGGCATAAAAGAATATGTTCTATATGTGGTGTAACTAAATTACAGACGATGAATGATATTAATATGCCATTACGTTTCCATCACCCTATTGGTATTATAAGTTATTTCCACAACAGATGGCCTACAATGAAATTACAAAATGGAAACTACAAGAGACTGCTTTTGCGAAACACTACCGACGTAACATGGACGCTTCTAACTTAGCAACCTGTATCTTTTATTTCTAGGTTCTCTCAAACAATTGGATTTGCAACACTACACTTTAACAGATCTTTTCGACTATGATCCAGTTCCTTTGTTTTCTGCAACCAACAAAGTAAAGCAATAATGTTCAAAATGTGAGCCACTTGTATTACCCCTTTACTACGCAGACATTTCCCTGTATGATCCAGTTCCTCCATTGTTCTGTGTCTTTCGTCATACCTTTTTGGTATAACTAGAATATGGATGATAAAAAGGGACTCATACTCTCAATACTATTGTTTTAGGTTTGTTAATTGCACAGAACAATGGAAACAATGGATAATACTCCAGAAGGTATGTTTTAAAAAGGGACGATATATCTGGCTCGTATTCTCAACACTGTGGTTCTATATTTGTCAGTTGTAAGTTGATACACATGAAATCCTATTCGTTTCTTCGCATTTACATTGTACAATCTGCTGAGGCACAAAGGAAATTCAATATTTCTATGATTAAGATGATTCACACACTTGTTAACATTAATTATCATCATCAGGGCAAAATACATATAATATTGGTGAACTCTGTAGTCCATAAATTTCACCGCATTCTTGATTATGTATATCAATTAAACTAGCATTTGTGGGGAAGCGAGAAACACAATTTTTTTTTTTGTTAGGATTGTTACAGGTGTATGACAAATGTAACCGATCTCCGTTGACTCAACGTTAAGTCTGAGTTTCCATATCCGAGTTGGGTAGAGCAAAGATTGAGCATTTGTGAGTAACAATAAACAAACCTGATCGGCTGAGAGAGCTTTGAACATATTAGAACTATAGATTAAGTAAGTTTCACTGAAACGTTTCACTTATAAATTATCAACAGAGTGACGGTCTCAGTCAACTAATAATCGAAAATATAAACAAATCTTAATGCGGTAATAATATAACAACATTGTGTTGGATTTAATCAGTTACTAATGAAAAGTTAAACAGAGCTTAACAGGGTGATTATATAAAAAGATAGGTTGGTCTTAATTAGAGAATAATGAAACGTTAAACAGGTCTTGATGGCATATACGGTGGCGATATAATAACTATAGATGTAAGTTCAAGGTTATATTGTAATAACAGTGTAAAGATTCAAGTGGGCCAGATGGTTAGGACGCTCGACTCGCACTCTGAGAGTCGCGAGTTTGAATCCCCGTCCTTTTCAGCCGTGGTGGTGTTATAATGGGAGGTCACTCCCACTATTCGTTGGTAAAAGAGTAGCCCAAGAGTTGGCGGTCGGTGGTGATGAGTAGCTGCCTTCCCTTTAGTCTTTCACTACTAAATTAGGGACAAACACTGATGGAACACACAAACACTGATGGAACACGCAAACACTGATGGAACACACAAACACTAATGGAACACACAAACACTGATAGAACACACAAACACTGATGGAACACACAGACACTGATAGAACACACAAACACTGATAGAACACACAGACACTGATGGAACACACAAACACTGATAGAACACACAAACACTGATGGAACATACAAACACTGATGGAACACGCAAACACTGATAGAACACACAAACACTGATGGAACATACAAACGCTAGTATTCTTAGTCCTTGTTGCATCACCTGAATCTTTTCAATTTCGCGCAAAGCTACACGACGGATATCTGCATTAGCCGTGTGTTCTATCAGTGTTTGTGTGTTCTATCAGTGTTTGTGTGTTCCATCAGTGTTTGCGTGTTCCATCAGTGTCTGTGTGTTCTATCAGTGTTTGTATGTTCCATCAGTGTTTGTGTGTTCCATTAGTGTTTGTGTGTTCCATCAGTGTTTGCGTGTTCCATCAGTGTTTGTGTGTTCTATCAGTGTCTGTGTGTTCTATCAGTGTCTGTGTGTTCCATCAGTGTCTGTGTGTTCCATTAGTGTCTGTGTGTTCTATCAGTGTTTGTATGTTCCATCAGTGTTTGTGTGTTCTATCAGTAAGGTACTCTCTATTTTTTCTTTAATGTTACTTTTATTAGGAGTATTGGTTAAGGTGGTTAATATATTAATTTTTATTTTATTATAGATTATTATGCATTGTAAGCTTAGTACATGAACCTAAGGCTAACCTAATCTTCCAAACCTGGCTGAACCTCGTGAGAATTATTGTTCTTACGGCTAAGTATATCGCTAAGAACGAAAATATCCAACTTATGAAAAAATACATTTTAATCAATATAAGTAAGGAAAGAACCTTTACTTACCTATACGCATTACTAGGCTCATTTTAGTTATGATCTATATAGGTAGCTTGCTTTGATCAAACGTTTGTATTAAAAGACCTGATTTCGATAATGCAATATACAGGAAATTCCTGTGACGTAAACATAACAATCAATCGAGCTGGGTTTTATTGTGTAAGCTATTGGATGAAGATTCCAGTGACGTATAACAACGGCGAACAATAGACCTGAGATTGATGGTATAACATGGTGGACATTCCAGTGACGTATAACCACGAAAAACAATGGACCTGAGATCGATAATGTAGCTCTACTGATATCATAACAATATTTAAATACTGTTTGTTTGTTTTTCAAAGAAAACCAAACCGGTCTGTTTCCACTATTTCATCGTACGTTAAAATCGTCAAGGCTTACATACCGTAACTCTGTCTAAATATTTAGGCTTCGTATTAAAACATAAAACATGTTATAATTCTGTTTAGTTATTTATACATAGTGTGTCGTTCAACATACTTATTTATCATTAAATAAGACTTCGGTAACTATATTTAAACAGGAGGAGTTCAAATGATGTAAAGTTACGAAATATCTTGTATATTGTGTTTGATTAGCATGTAGCCGTTCTTCCCTTATAATCTACGAACTTCAGTATTGCTGTCTGTTCAATACAGAGGTTGTTTACCAACAAATATATGCCGTTTTGCATAAATGTAAATATTTAGATTTATGTGCGATCCATAAAGGGAGAAGCGGTACGCTTGTGTATGTTAATGTAAGAAGCAAAGTCTGCAAGTTATTTGCTCTTTCGAAGATATAGTTCTATCAAGGTTACAGTTATATCTAAAAGCAACAATGGTATAGAATTATAGTTGTAATAGTGTCATAAAATGTGATATTTTAGGTCACATCGTAGCTTTGCATATATATGTTGCAATGATAAGTACACATTGTTACGTTGTACTTACATTGTAATAATAAACTCACTTATATTGTAATTATATACATTGTCACACTGTAATAGTGTATATATATATATATATATTATTATAATAAACGCACATTCTGATATTGTACGCAGGCTGAAATAATAACACACATTGTAAAACTATACGTCCATTCTAACATTTGATGTATGGATTATGTGACGGTTACACTAATCCTGAAAATTTAACATCGAAATTTTATTTTGATAACGTAAAATGATCTAATTTATGTTTCTTTATTATTATTCTCAAGTAAGTTATTTAAGTTCCTCATATTGCTGCTGATATTATATAATTCTAAACTTTTAAGTACGTCACAAAATAAACTACCATATGACGTGCTTTATTTAATGCTTCTTTATAAGAAAGGGAGCTTGTGTACATATGTATTTTCAACCAAGTTGTTAAGCTTAATACACTATGATTTGATGACGATGATTAATACAAAGTTACGTTTTAGTTTCTGAAACTGTATTACACCAAATCCGCTTTGGATAAATAACACTAATTATTCATTTCGATTGGAAAATCAGTTAATAGATGCTAATAACTTAGCCAGTAGCTTCATACTTAGTATTTGGGTGCAGCTTAGCTAGTAGCTTCATACTTAGTATTGGGGTACATTTTAGCCAGTAGCTTCATTCTTAGTATTGGGGTGCAGCTTAGCCTGTAGCTTCATACTTAGTATTGGGGTACAGTTTAGCCAGTAGCTTCATACTTAGTATTGGGGTACAGTTTAGCCAGTAGCTTCATACTTAGTATTGGGGTACAGTTTAGCCAGTAGTTTCATACTTAGTATTGGGATGCAGCTTAGCCAGTAGCTTCATGCTTAGTATTGGGATACAGTTTAGCCAGTAGCTCAATACTTAGTATTGGGGTACAGCTTAGCCAGTAGCTTCATACTTAGTATTGGGTACAGTTTAGCCAGTAGCTTCATACTTAGTATTAAAAAAAAGAGGAAAAGATCAATATATACCTTGTAAATAAATTGACCTATATTTTAGTAAAAGAAAGTGTCTATAAAAAGTTTTAGACTTTTTTAACAATTCAGCATTACTATTTCATTTTTATCGCCATTTGTATCTTGTTTTCTAGTTAAGTAATATGAAGTAATATTTATTAATATCAGGACCTTAAATTTCCTAATAATTAAAACTTAATAATGAGAAATTCATTTAGATAATCGTTTTCAGTTTTTCAATACTTACACGTATTTTAATTTGATGGATAAACGACTTTAAGATACCCATTGATGTTACTTGTGTAATTTTAATTTTGAAGCAGAAATGCATTTTATCATATAATTCTCGTACAGTTTTTAAAAATGTTTTCTAAAAGCCTACAGAACTCAAGTGTTATTTCATGGGTTGATGTACCCCTCCACTAGACGGAAGTTATTTAAATTCGTGATTAATGTAAGGTTATCCTAGCACATAAAAAGTTGCTTCACTTATATATAATTGTAAAAACCGCAAAACGCAAAATACAAAATTAAACAAAATTTGTATATATCTCTCCATGAACCCAATGAACCTCCATACCAAATTTGGTGAAGATCCATCCACAGGAGGTGAGGTATTGGTAAAAAACGCCAAAAACGTCCATAAAAACCGCAATAACGAATCATGCAAAGCTGACAATGTGTATGTATTACCCTATTTATCCAATAAGCATTCATGCCAAATTTAGTGAAAATCTATCTACAGGGGGCGAATTAGTGGTAGACAACGCCCATAAAACCCGCAAAACTGAAAATTTGTATGTACCCTCCCATGGACCTAAAAAACATCCATACCAATTTTGGTGAAGATCCATCCACACTTTGCGAAGTAGTTATACGGACATACAGCAGACAGTACCATTATATAGATTTTGGTACTCTTAAATTGTATTCCTACAATATTTTATTCATTTATCAGATTATTTGGCAGAAAAATTAAAAGTCCTTATAAAAACTACGAACATTATAAAGAAAATTGTCTATGTTAATAATGTATTAAATTATCATTAAGTTTTGTTTTGCAAAAATGTAAAGGTTGATGCTTATAGATTTAATTACGACAAATAACTGGACTATGAATTAAAATATGAAGTAATTTATAGCAGCTGCACAATTGGGTTAAATGATATTTTACGTTGATACTACCACACGCCACTACAAGATAACTATCCAGTGTATAGATGTTTCTCATAGCGACTATAAAGCACGTTCACACCAACAGTATGTTTGATACATTTCACTATGATATAGCTCCAGCTTATTTTTTTGGTTAGTTTATGTTCAGCGTTACTGACGAGGAGTGGAATTCTCTGAAATTAGTATAATCCAATAACACACGTTGCTCAAAGTGTAGATTGAACTGGACCTCCTTTGAATTTAGAGTTCGAAATTAAACAATTTTCGGAATACTAAGTTTATTTATTATATAGGCTATTGTCAGGTTATATAATGTGAAGAACTTAATCTTGGCCAATGATACTTTTCACTCACTTCACCTACCTAGTGTATAGGTTTTACTCATAGTGACTTCAAAACACGCTCACACCAACAGTAAGTTTGAAGTCATGTCTACATTAAATTATCAATTAGACCGTTTCAACTATAAGCCATATCTACATTAAATTCAATGGCGTTGCCACAACATTTTTGCCATTAAAGCAAAAATACAAATACCTCTAAGCTAGAAACATTATATTTCAAATGAGCTAAACGTAATTTTCTGTTTACTCTGATTCAGTTTAAGTTTATACCTAACCCTAAATCTTACTTAATGGATAAATTTAACCATATTTACACAAAATACATGAACCAATACAGAAGGAGCGGCTGGGACCACGAACACAGTGTAGCTACACTACTGAATAAGTTATCCTTGAGATTGTAACTACTATATGCGACATATATGTGTTAAATTATGCTTTAGATTTTCACAACTATAAGTAATATCTCGAGTAAATTATCCCTTAGTTTGTTACTACCATAAGATAGGTGTGGATTAGGTTATCCTTTAGGCTGTTCCAACTACAAGTTATACCAGGATTATATTATCCTCTAGATTATCACTGTTATAAGCCAAATCTTCATTACACTATCCTTTACATTGTCACTGTTATAAGCCAAATCTTCATTACACTATCCTTTACATTGTCACTGTTATAAGTTATATCTAGATTACACTATCTTTTAAATTATCACTTTTGTAATCTATATCTAGATTACACTATCCTTTAAATTATCACTTCTGTAATCTATATCTAGATTAAAATATCATTTAAATTATCACTTCTGTAATCTATATCTAGATTACACTATCTTTTAAATTATCACTTCTGTAATCTATATCTAGATTAAAATATCATTTAAATCATCGCTACTATAAATTATATGTAGATTAAATTATACATTAGAATGTTTCAACTACAAAAGGTATGTAGAGTGTATTATCCTTTAGATTGTCACTTCAGAAAAGCGACATCTAGAGTACAATAAAATTCAACGTGTCGCTACTATAAGCTATATGTATAGAACATTATCGTCTATATTTTCACTTCTAAATATATGTCTACATTGAATTATCCTTTACATTGTTACTACTTTAAGCTATGTGGGCATTAAATGAGTGTTTAGATTATCACTTTTATAAGCAATATCTAAATTAAATTAAGCTTTAGATTTTCAATACCACCACTATATCTAGAGTAGATTCTTATAAAAGGTATCACTATTATATAAGCTATACCTGGATACGTTATCCTTTAGATTGTTACAACTACAAGACACATTTAGATTAAATTATCTTTAAGACATTTCAAATACAAGCGATATCTAGATTACATTGTATTTTAGATAGTCATAACTATAAGGTATATCCAGAGTACATTATACTTTAGATTTTTATTACTACAAGCTATGACTAGAGGACATTATTCTTCATATCGTGAGTACCGTAAGATATATGTAGAGTATATTATTTTGAAGTTGTGAGTATCGTAAGGTATATCTAGAGTATATTATTTTTAAGTTGTGAGTACCGTAAGGTATATCCAGAGTACATTATACTTAAGATTTTTATTACTACAAGCTATGACTAGAGGACATTATTCTTCATCTCGTGAGTACCGTAAGGTATATCTAGAGTATATTATTCTTCATATCGTGAGCACCATAAGGTACATCTAGAGTATTAATGGTTGGAGACGGCTTGAATGGGTAATGAAGAGAAACTTTAATATAAGTTTAACATAACAGCAAATGTACAACGTTTCGACAAGGTTTTGTCATCATCAAGCCGTCTCCAACCATTATTAGTCTCAAAGTGGGTTCCTCTTCATCGAATTTGAAAATATCTAGAGTATATTATTCTTCATATCGTGAGCACCATAAGGTACATCTAGAGTATATTAATATTTAGATTGTGAGTACTATAAGCTATGTCTGAAGTGCACTGTACTCTACATTTGGAGCACCATAAGCTGTAACTAGATTACTATAATTTTAATTATTACTTCTACTACAATAGAAACTTAGGACTCTACCTGTAAACTTGAGGCACAAAACAGTGATTTTGAAGTACCATTTATTGTGTATAACAAGTGCTATTTCCACTTTAAAGCTAAAACAGTGAAGTTTTCTGATCTTTTGTCTTAGGAAGTGAACATCAGTCTTCGGCTGTTCTGAACAAATGTAACGGCTGCCAAACCCTTGTCCTACATATTTCACTTGTCTCCAAACATTATTGTTAGGATATACTGTTTTGACTTAAGTCTTTTGCGCATCTGAAGAACGCTAGCCTGTTCAGATATTTAAATTTTTTTTTCTTTTGTTAGCAGTTTCATATTGCCCTGGAAAAGTCCAGAATTCTCGAGTGCAGTAAACAAAACTAAAGATATAAAGAAACTGAAAAAAAAAAGATAAAATTGTGTCTTGATGTTCAACAAAAGATGATGTATTGTTACTTCTTTCATGAGAAAACAACAACAGCAACAACAACAACAAAAAAAAACGGAGTAGATCCAGTGTCTGAGTTATAGAGGATTTTATGACGCTCATTGAATAGTTGGAATATTAATATTACGAAAGTGTTATTTTTTATTTAACACTGAATGCCTATATTTATATTTAACTAGTATATTCTTACTTAGGTAACTTGTACCTTTCACTTAACTCACCGTTTCTTTTCATATTCGTGTTTTATACGTTAGAAAGCTATATATTTTTATGATGCCGTGTACTTTGATAACTATTTGCATAACACATAAGTAACCTGATGTTTTCAGAAAACGAATGATTAATTTTTAAGGACCTGCCTGTAACGTCGAACGTGAAAAGGGCTAAACTGAGGGCTTCATTTATTTCCAAAGCTACACGTATAATTCAGACGTTTCACACTGGTATACGAGGAAAGATGATGAGATGCATATCATGCATACTCTTTAGATACATTACCATCCCATTGAGTTTTTAAAGTTAAAACTCGTTTACTGTTAAGCACAAAGCTGAACAATAGGATATCGGCGGTGCTCTCGCCACTGGGATCAAACACCGAGTTGTAGCATTATTAAGGCTGATCCTGTTGGGGGAAATGTTAAAGAAAAACGTGTACAGATTGTTTTAAATCTAGGCTTAAGTAAACAGTAGTAGTTTAATGTTGTGGCTCGAAGTTACTTTACTGTATCCAGTAGCTACTATGGCTTGTTTGTTTCTTGAATTTCGCGTAAACTATTCGAGGGATATCTCAACTCGCCTTCTCTAATTTTGAGGTGATAGACATGAGGGAAGGCAGCTAGTCAAAGTAACCCATCTCCAAGTATGATTGACATTCACATTGTAACGTCCCCGCGACTGAAAGGGAGAGCGTGTTTGGTAACGATTTTTGACCACGCGACACAAAACTTGTAAATCGAGTGCTCAAACTACCAGGTCATGTCAGGCTAAATTTGATTAAACTTATAATGTTACTGAAGCCGAATGTGGATTACTTGTTAAAGTGTCGGGCTGTGGATCGAATGGTACGAGGATCGAAACACCCTCCACATTTTGGGCTGCGGGAACATTGTAAAAAATAACAATCAATCATGTTATTCGGTTCACAGAGATGAACAAAGCCCTTGTGGCGGCAAGCTTTGCTCTTGACAGTATTTCAAAATTGAGAACTACTATACTCGAATCCTAGGAGTCTCTCACCTGCCTACTTAGCCTAGTGAGCATAAGATGCCGTTCAGACTGAAAATTCCAATTAGTTACTATGTTACACTAGAGTATAAATTACATACTCCATGTCCTCCAGTGGGTCAGCGGTAGGTTTACAGACTTGTGCCTTTAAAATCAGCGTTAAAACAAAGTAAACATACATGGACAAAGCGCTAAAATAAAGTAAACATACTCTTCCAAATGATGTCTAGGAAGTTTATAATTGCGAGTGCATTGCCATCTACTGATACAAATATAAACTATAAGTGCTATGATAATACACCTAATATGTTTTGAAGTGAGTTGCGATACTACTTTCAAAAATGTACAATATGTTATATAATTTGTTTAGGTTGAAATAGTTTTAAATTATTCCAAGTTTTAGTATTTATTTAATTAACAATTTCATATATAACTCTGATTATTGTGTTGTTGATACTTCAATTGGCCACTAGATGGCGTTATAAATAAGTTTTTAATGGTTACATGCAGAACTGAAAATCAATATATATATAATACTTTCAATTCTTGGATTCGCTCTCGTTTGGGAATAAAATTAAAATTTTAAATAATTTTCATTCCAAAATTAAAACACAGTTAATATTGTGTAATCGCTTTTATATTACTGTTGTTTGAAAGAAAATATTTTGTTGAATGTTTTATAATCACTTGCCCGTTTCTGTTTTGTTTTTCCTTAATCTTTTTATTCTCTAAAGTCCGAAAGAAACATTTGCATCTCTGGAAATCGAAACATCAAATTAGGACTGATGTAAAATAATTACAACAGATTTTTTATATATGTACACATACAAGGAATTACGTTTACATACATATCCAAACAAGAGTTTCTCCCCTACGTGCGTACAGGAACAAGAAATTCCTTTATGTACGTACACAAATAATGGGAAATTATAAGGCATGGCGTGTTCTGTACTTTACGTAAATCTTCTTATCCGTTTCAATTTATATATTTCTAAACTCTGACAGCACAGAACTTTTGATGTGAATCGCATTTTCGCAATTAGAAAACACGTGCTTTCGACTTAAGAAAGAATCCATGAGAGTAACAGTGTAAATTGATTTACTTACAAATCTGACCACTAAAGAATTGTCTTGAATCTCCAAACTGAAATCAGATTTTAATAAACGTTTTGTGAACTTCGTTTGTTTTTGTGGCATGACCAGTAACCAGTAGGTGGCTCCAGATTCTGAAATAAATATTACATCACACAAGGTAAAAATCATAACAAACTATGTTTCCTAGCTGATTTTCGTAAAAAGTTACCCGAGGGTTACTAGCGCTAGCCACCACTAATTTAGAAGTAATAGACTAGATGGAAAGCATCTAGTCAATACCATCCACCACCAATTCTTGGACTACTGTAATTGAATAGAAGGATTGAGCGTCACATTATAACATTCCTACGACTGAAAAAGCGAGCATGTTTGGTGATGGTGTTCGGATCCTACCAGGCCCTATCGCTGTTTAAACCCCAAACTTATGCTTCTATTTCTACTATCTAAATCCCAACTTTTTTTTTCTCTACTTAAACCTCAATATTATGTTTCTTTGTTGCTATTTCAACCCAACCTTATACTTTTAATCCTCCCATGTTAAGCACATCTTGAGATTTTATGTTTATAATTGTGTATTTATGGATACTGTTGGTAATTCCTGTTTGAAGTTCAAATGAAGATTTACTGTGCTGTTATCGATAAAGGAAATGCTCTTAAAGTCGTATAGCCTTTTTGTTTATTTTCCAGATAAACACTGGTATTCTAGCTTTTAAAAAATTGTCTTAGATGCATTACGTCTTATTTACATTTTGTTAATATTCGTTTTTTTTTTTTTGGTAAGCACAAATCTCGACAATAGGTTGTCTGCACGTGTTGTGACAATTGCAGGAATAGAACCTCAGACTTTAATGTTATAAATCCTTATGTTGTTTGTGCTTATTCAAATTTCGTTTAAAACTATATTTTTAATATATAGTTCAACTTATATTTGAGAAACATTGTCCAATAATCCGGTGAATTTATTTGTGTTGAATAAATATAAAATTAAATATAATTAGAAAGAAAAATAAAATGTGATTATAAAGATAAACTTACTGGTAGTTCTGGTGATAAAATTAAGTATACTATATATAGAAATAAATTAACAACTGTAATTAGAAATGTAAAGAAACATTATTATGACAATATCCTCCTGTCTCTGTATGGTAGCAAAAGTAAATGGAATTTTATAAATAAAATGTCAAATAAATCAACAAAAAACAAAATATTAGTAACAATATTGTAGATAATGCTATCATGACTGATACTTTAAGTTAAGCAAATTAAATTAATTCTTATCTTGTTAATAGAATTGAATAGCTGGTGAAACAAATTAGCTACACTGGTAAGAAGTATAAATTTCAATGTCCTGTTGGTAATGTAACAAGTATATTTGTGAAACCAATATAAATGTAATTTAAACTATTTATATAGTAAAATAATTTAAATATTACCAGAACAGTTGATCTTGATAATATTTCAGTAGAAGTTATTAAAAAATAATCCATCATATTGTTGCTTCCTTACAACATCTTTGTAGATACCTAATGTCGGGCATGGTTAGTACTTGGAAGGGTAACCATCTGGGAATGCCTGGAGATGATGGCACTATTACTTTCTTGGACCGGCATGGCTAGGTTGTTATGGTGCTTGATTCACAATCTGAGGGTCACGAGCTCGAATCCCCGTCCCACCAAACATGCCCGCCCATTCAGGGCGTTATAATGTGACGGTCAATCCCACTATTCGTTAGGAAAAGAGTAACCCAACAGTTAGAGGTGAATAGTGATGACTAGCAGACTTTTACTGCTAAATTAGGGATGGCTGGCGCAGATCGCCCTCGTGTAGCTTTGCGCAAAATTCAAAACAAACTAAACCTTACAATATATCTTTATCTAAGTATTGAAAGTGAAATATTACACCGATATAAAAAGTATAATAAAAATGAAATTAGTAATTACAGACCAATAGTTATAATGAATGTATTTTAGAAAACATTGGAGAAATTAGTTTATAATAGTATATGTGAATTTATTGAGAATTACAATCTATTATCTGAACATCACATTAGTCTTCGAAAACGTAGTTCTACCCAGAATGCTATTCAAGAATCATATGAACGCATTATAGAAAATATGGAGAAGGGTAACTAGATTTAACTAAAGCAATTGATTGTGTTAATCATAAGCTATTATGTAAAAATTATTTTAGGGGAATTATAGGTACATGTATAATAGTTACTAAATAATTATTTAGTAAAACTTATTTAGTATAAATGTTCAGAGGAATTATTAATAACAAGAGATACTCCTCAAGTCTCTGTTTTAGGACTTCGTTTATATTTATTATGTGTTATTGATATGCCAGACCTCTCACTGTATATGCATATCAGGTTTCATTTGCTGATGACACAGTAATTATAGGGCCCGGCATGGCCAGGTGGATAAGGCGCTCGACTCACAATCTGAGGGTCGCGGGTTCGAATCCGCATCTCACCAAACATGCTCGCCCTTTCA
>NW_013665719.1:973224-977501 GCF_000517525.1 Limulus polyphemus | reverse complement strand
GCCTTCCCTCTAGTCTTACACTGCTAAATTAGGGACGGCTAGCGCAGATAGCCCTCGTGTAGCTTTGCGCGAAATTCCAAAACAAACAAACAGTAATTATAGCTCATAATAATAATTTAAATTTATTTGAAGAAATAGTTAATTTATCATTTCACGAGTTATATTTGTGGCTTACTGATAATGATTTATATGTGAATCTAGATAAAAATAGATGAATCTTATTTTATAATAGCAACAAAATAATAAATAATAATGAATTATATATGTATATATGAATGGTGTAAAACTTGAGAGATTGGTTTGTTTTGAATTTGGCGCAAAACTACACGTAAAATATTTGTGTTAGCGGTCCCTAATTTAGCAGTATTAGAATAGAGGGAAGGCAGCTAGTCATCACCACCCACCGCCAACTCTTGGGCTGCTTTTTTACCAACTAATAATGGGATTGTGCGTTACAATATAACGACCTCACGACTGTTCGGGTTATGGGGATTCCAATCCGCGTCCCGCAGATTGCAAGTCGAGCTCCCTAACCAGGTCATGCCAGGTCCAACTTGAGAGATGATTCACAGTACCGTACTTGGTTATATTAATTGATGATAAATTAAATTGGAATGAGCACATTATACACGTTACAAAATCTGCGGCCATCAATATTACAGTAATAAATAAAGTAAAAAGTAATAATTTAAATGGGAATATTTAATTATGTTATAGTTTTATATACCCTCATTTCATATATGGTAATATTTCTTGTGGAAATTCTTTTGAAAACATTTTAAATTGTTTGTTGCTCCTACAAAAAAGAAAAGTATTGTGAAAGTAGCTTTAGGCTAAACTATCAACTGTTGTTTCATAAAATTTGCATATTAAACAGTTATGAAGTAAATAAATACTTGTTAGGTATATTTTAATTATAAGATAAAAAATGAAATAATTAATATGCCTAGATTTTTTTAAACCTATTCAAAAATAACAAAAATGTTCATAGTTATAAAAGAAGGTTTAACATATACAACTGTTATCAGTAAGTTAACGATTAATAAATTAAAGTTATACAGGAGTGAAAATATTGAATACAATACCTTATGATATAAGAGATAAAAATGAAATAAAGAAATTGAAGTTACACTTTAAAAATCACATACTAAGTGTTTAAATTCAAATCTAAAAATCAAACTAAAAATAAGTCATTTTGCACAAAACTAAATAGTATTATCAGTAGCCTGTTTGCTTATGATTAAGCAACGCTATATAATGGGCTATGTTGTAAGTCCGAAGACATACCGTTGCGTCACTGAGGGGGGTTATCGTAGGCAAAAGCCATTATTTATATATTTTTTTAATATTGATTTTGTAGGGGAATGCACACTGTATAAACAGTTGTATCACCTTTTCACATGATTGGTCGTTTATTGCTACTGGATTTTCATGGATATTTTGTTGCAAGTGAATAACAAAATTGTTAATGTTTAATTTTCTAACGTATTTTGTTTCCAAACGAAATGTAAATGTTAATTTTTATGTATTATTAAAATATTGAATGTTTTCCTTGATGATTTGATAAATTTTACTGCTTTCAGTAAAAGTTAAAACGCTTGGCTAACAACTTCAGACTGTTATAGTACCAGAGTAGATGTCGCTATAAAAAGTGAACGTGACGGTCGGACAACCATTTTGAGCCAGTGACAAGGAATTCCTTTTAAAATCAAAAGAATTTCAGATAGAAATCAGGACACAAACTACCATCGCGGTGACTGATAGATAGATATAAAGAAACCTCCACACATTTCAATAATTCCCTTTATGAGGCGAGAACTGACTAGAGCAGTACTACGCACTCTTCGTGTAAGCGTACACTGCCTACTGTGTTGCTGTGTGATGCAGAATTATCTCGTGGGTTGATCTTGTCATAAGTTCGCAACTTCAAGGATGGAGAAGAGGGTAAAGAATATGAAATTTTAGCCCTATAGTATGCTAGTGAACGGCATTAATCACTGGAAGTATGTGTATTGAACAGACGCGTTCGTCGTATTGACTTGCTTAAGATGATGTGTGATATTGCGTTAATAATTACAAGTGTTGCTAAAATTAGTGATTTATGTTCTTGGGAACATCCAAATCAGGATCGATATCAGACGTAGTACAGTTCTCTATGAAGAAAAACCACCTTGTGGTAGCCTTGAAAACACTGAAACTACGAGGAAAAGATTGATTTGAACATGACTGATAGCGGTTTGAGTACACAACTTTACGCAATTTTCTTGCGTTTTTTATTTTAATTTTATTTTTTACAACACTAAAGACGCGTAAAATAGTTTTAGTTCAGTTAATATTGTAACAAAATAGCTGTAGTAATGATAAATGGTGTGTGTATTATTTCACATCGCTTAGGGACAATAGAACTCAATCCTTGTAATCTTTAAACGTTTTAATATTTATGATATATTTACTTGCATAGTAAGAACATGATTGTTTGGTTTTTTGTCTAGAATGCTAAAGGAGATGTGTTGATCCCCTCATCTCGTACGTATTATGGGTCAGTAAAGGAAGATTTGCTGATTCATTGATCTCTTAATTATTTATACATAGGTTAATAGCGAGAGATATTCTGGTGCATTCATCTCGTACTTGTTGATATAAATATAGGTTAGTAAGAGGGGTATTGTTGGTGCACTAATTTCGTACTCGTTGATATACATATAGGTTAGTAAGGGGGACTATTGTTGTTGCACTAATCTCGTATTCGTGATTATACATATAGGTTAGTAAGGGGTAGTATTGTTGGTGCATTAATCTCGTACTTGTTAACATCCATATAGTTTAGTAAGGGGGTGTTGTTGGTGCACTAATTTCGTACTCATTGATATACATATAGGTTAGTAAGGGGGACTATTGTTGTTGCACTAATCTCGTATTCGTGATTATACATATAGGTTAGTAAGGGGTAGTATTGTTGGTGCATTAATCTCGTACTTGTTAACATCCATATAGTTTAGTAAGGGGGTGTTGTTGGTGCACTAATTTCGTGCTCGTTGATATACATATAGGTTAGTAAGGGGGACTATTGTTGTTGCACTAATCTCGTATTCGTTGATATACATATAGGTTAGTAAGGGGGAGTGTTGTTGGTGCACTAATCTCGTACTTTTTTATGAGTTAGTATAGAAACTGTTAATACATTCTTTATAAATTTATCGAATGCCTTACACAGTGTAGTCCATTAATTTAAAGAATCACAATCATATCGTAACAGAATTCAAAGTAATCGAACTTCGAAAAAACTCAGGATTTATGATTTAGGAAAAAGTTGTTGGGTTATTTTTCTGTAGTAAATTGGTAATTATCTGGTAAACAGCGGATCTATTCTACTTTTTTTCACACAAAATCATAATTCTCTGCCAATGTAAAAGCAATAATTTTACAACTTTAATTCTCAATAAACCGTGTGGATTATCAGCTTTGGCACATGCACCAGCAGAACAAAGTGCTAGAGAAACCATCAATCAAGCTCACGAAAAGGGCAGTTTTACTCCCAACAAAACGACACATGTGTTTGCGTGTTGCTTGATAAGAAGATCAGTGCTTGGAACTTAAATTATTTTTTATCTTATTTTGGCATATTCTAGAGGAAATACTGTTCAAAATAATTCTTCCGTCATTCGTTCCAGAAAGATGTCTATATAAGAAGATTAATATGGTATTAAATTTCACTTTTAACGACCATTCCTCTTCATGTTTTAAATCCTTTTAAGAAAGACCCAGAAAGTAAATTACTTTATACATAATCCGATGCGTAGTTTGTATGTCTTTATCGGGAACGATGTTTCAATAAGCTCTGAACTTTTGGGCGTATGTAAGTAATCAAACAAAACCAGCCGTTGTTCGTAGTTAGAAGTAAGACTACTATTTTGATTTTTTCCGTATCCTAGAAGAAATAATAAATAAATTAAAAATACAAATCAGCATTAATGTTACGAATAATGTATTTTTATAAGTTACATTCCACGAACAGATATAAGAGCGTGACATTATTAAACAAAATGTTAAATCACATCCAGCTTTCATTTAAAGTTTAAAAGTCATTGCTATTTTTTTCACTAGCTACCATGTATAAATTATTGAACGATATAAAATAAAATCACTATCCTAACTAAGATAACAGTTTACACAATATATTAATGAAAATGTGAAAGATCATATCTTTTTATTTATATTGAGATGTTTAACTGTTGAAATCTAGAAAAAAGAATAAAACTTAAATATTTTAAAGTTTT
>NW_013665719.1:955167-972585 GCF_000517525.1 Limulus polyphemus | reverse complement strand
AACATATTTTGTTATATTTCTGTTCCATTTGTTGTAAATTTGATTTAACTAAGAGTTTTTTATCTTCCCGATTTGTAAAAAATCCTTACGTGATTGAAAAAAATGAATATTATTTTCAAAGTCTGCGTAGCTGAATTATGGAAAATCCGTTGTTAAAACCAAAACAATAATTATGACGTTTGAATTCGCAGACCTGTGATATTTTACAATACATCCACTACAACCGTTTCTAAGCTGAGAGCAATTATTTTGCAGTAGCTCCACCACAACTGTTACTAGGCTGAGAGCAATGACTTTACAGTAGCTCCACCACAACTGATACTAAGCTAAGAGCAATTATTTTACAACAACTGCTACTGATCTGAGAAGGACCACTAGCTGCAGCAACGTCAGAGAACCATGGGTTTATGTCAGCGATACAGCACATTTTCGTGTCTATACAGATGTCACAAGTTTTGTGCATCTGTACTACACTCCTCTACTAGTGCTGATCAAGCTTGATCTCGTTGAACAGGAAAGAGTGCCCACACAAGATCAGTTTTTTATTTGCTTATTTCAGAGTTCCAGAAGCATTACCTTTGGCATCCATCAAACATTACAGTCTGCTATCTCATGGTATGCTTTTGCTATAGCTGAAACGGCCATGATTTCAACTCCCTTCAGCCACTCGAATGTAGCTGGTGTATTACACAGATCAACTGCCAGGGAATTTGTATAAACCATTTCTTGTGCTAAACGTAGTCTTTGCCGTTGTCCCGCTGAACATGCCAGTATCTAAACAGTGTTGTGGAACCAATGGGAGCCTAAACACACAGATCCTTGACATATCTTCCTTCTTCCAGGCGATCATTACAGGAGATGACCAAACACTGTTCTGC
This sequence comes from Limulus polyphemus, assembly GCF_000517525.1. Taxonomy (NCBI): domain Eukaryota; kingdom Metazoa; phylum Arthropoda; class Merostomata; order Xiphosura; family Limulidae; genus Limulus; species Limulus polyphemus. The sequence goes on along the minus strand of NW_013665719.1, from coordinate 971,707 downwards.
AGTATCAACTGTATTTTACGGCTCACGACCTCCCTAGTGCTCCAAAGAAGCTTTATTGAACATGTGTTGCCTGTGAATTTGGGGTGCTGGGTCATTGTTGTTAAATTCATTCAGCCATCTCGTTCCTTAAATACATTGGCATATTCACCCAACACTGAGCTGCTTTCGCTAATTTGGGTCTAGATTGTTAGCACAATCGTCAACTAATGAACTTAAGTGTTTTGGTAGCCTAGTATTTGCAACGGACGCAATCCTTGTGTGCTGTAGTTAGTGTTAGGGCGCTCGACTAGCAATGTGAGGATCGCTGTTTCGAATCCTCGTCACCTAACATGCTCGCCCTTTCAGCCGTGGGGATTTATACTGTGACGGTCAATCCCGTTATTCATTGGTAAAAGAGTAGCTCAAGATTTGGCGATGGATGGTGTTGACTAGCTGCCTTCCCTATAACTGCTAAATTAGGGACGGCTAGTGCAAATAGCCATTGTTTAGCTTTGAGCGAAATTCAAAACCAAACCAAACTCTCAGAAGTGAATTTTATCCAAAGATATAAGTTAGACGTGTTTTAAATCTGTCTTAAGAATAAGGAATGTGCTTCATTTAAAAACGTCACTTATTAAAAGAAAAGGATGCTTTGTTGTTCATGGGTAGAGGAATATATTATCTACCTGTATAAAAAACAACAACACAACTACAAAAAACGAGAACTCGTCAAGTAGTGTACGGCATGTTTATCGACATCACAACTATCATTACTGTGATAGTTTGGGGAGCCGAGGATAAGTACAGATTAAGGATTGTAGAGAATCTTGAAATTGTTAAACTGAAGTTGATTACACGGCGTTTCCATTTATCTTCATAATCTAAGCTCATTCCATTTTTAAGCATTTTTTATGGGACGTCAACACAAATTTTCCTCTTTGTCAAACTAGATGAAGATAAAAAGACTTTTACAATTCTTTTGTCAACGACAACTTAGAAAACGTAAATGTAATTAGAGAAGCCAGACGAACAAACAGACTGACTTACACCCACTCACGAAGGTTAAACTTCCACAGCCTCAGAAAACAAGATTGCCTACAGCAAATGGAAAGTAATTCATACCAAAAACTTTATCATATTAGCATTTGTGAATTAACACTAGAAATGTATTCAGAGGTTATATGTTTCCAATAGAAATAAAGATTCATTGCTATCGCTTACAATGTCACGAGTCCAACATAAACTGCACAATCTCTTGAATCCTTAAATATGCTCGCACCCTGCTGGAAACGATATGCACCAGACTAGAAGAATCAATACGAACCTGAAAATAGGAACAAATCAATCATTTAGTCCAGCCCCTGACATTAATGGCTGTCTCTATTCAGATCTTGGACGCAGTGCCGTCTTAAAGAAAAACTTTCTGACAATCTTCCCTGTGCCACGTAGTTCTTGTTTCTGGCTTCGTGGTTTGAATCAATACAGTGGAGTAGGAAGATTTTTATATTTTATGAACATGTTCATAATCTTTTAAGAAACAAACTTCATCTCGAACGTAATATAATAGAAGTTTCGATGTAGAGCCTATAGAGGCAATCAACCTATCATCTTTCCCAAAGAACTAATTTAATCATTTGCCTTTTTCTTGAAGGAATGTAATGATGTAGTTACTATGCACTATTGTTACAGAACGCTGATCAATACATGGAAAGGGAATTGCAAGTTTAAAAAAAACACTTTAAAAGAAGAACAAGAAAGAACTTCTTAAGCATTCAGTCGAGGATGGTAAAAAGTATGTAACAAAAGCAGGATAGTTTCACATAAGCTAAAATTTGGAGCCTCCTTTAAAAACTTCAACAACTACACTAACATGTTTTGAAGGTCCTGATACAGTAGTTTTGTTTCCATAGTGATAACTTGTGTTAAATAATGATGTTTTCATGTTTTCGGGCATTGTCGTATCATGGGGATGATAGTAGTTAACTAATTCTCTTTATGGTAGTTTTGTGTCCATTATGAGAATTTGTGTTAACTAAGGCTGTATTCTTTCTTTCCTACTGGTAGTTTTGTTCAATTTGGGGCATCATGGTGGGTAAAGCAAAATACGCCTCCTACCTAACTAACGAATGAATATTTGATGTAAAATTATTATCAATGCTATATGTGTAGTTAACAGTTTGGCCACCAGTTTTGATTTCATTCCCGTAAGTTTCACCCTCAATCCTTTTTTGGCCGCACCTTTTTTTCACACCTAAGGTGTTTTTGATTAAATATCGTGATTTGTTGTTAATATACACCAACAAACCACAGCAACTAAGAAAGTGACACTCGATAGTAACCAACATTAGCTTTAGGATCACAACCATATTATTGGAAGCAGACCTCCTATACTTTACAGAACCAACCAGATTCTTTAAAATATATGGTGGTAGTTTTCCTCTCTAAAACACCGTTAACAGCTTTCTTTATAGTAACACCATGCAAACTAGATTAACAGATTCTTGGCATCACCCGCATGCACTCGGTGCTGCCGTATCAAGCATCATTATTTACGCCAATTGCTTAAGCTAATACCAAGTGACGCTAAGCGCTCTTTAAGTATGATAATTTTATAAAATTTAACAAATTTGTGCTTTAAAGTTGGCAATAAGTAATGAATAATAACCGTCCACTCGTATGATTCTTTTGAAAACTTGAGCTACAAACTGCTAATCTAGTTTGCTTGGCCTTACCAATACATATGTATATGCAAATGCTGTCATCTTATAGCTTTGCTGCTATAATTCAGCCGTATTTAATCCGAATGAGAAAAACTAAAAAAAAGGTCCACTTTTACTTTTAGGTGAAGCTGTAGTAAAAGTTTTAGACCGATAGCTCCCGTGAATTTTTGCGTAGACGCGTACAAACGTTTTTGTTAAATAAATTTCCACAAGTGGCTTATATTTAGACCACATTTCACACTTAATAGTAGGTTTTAAGTATCTATCAGTGCACCAAATAAAAGAAATCTATGAAGGTTAAGTATATCTTTCTATCAAAAAAAATTTCCGTACTTTTGGTGCGAAGAAAAAAACAAGAGGGAATCCTCAATAGCCGTGGCTGTAATTAGACCACAAATCAGTCAAGAGATGGATCTACGAACTAAAAGTTTGTACTTGAAAAAAACTCATAGTTATTTTATGAGCCGCTATGCCGCAGCTAAAAAATAGGAAAAAAATCAATCAAAATTGTAGATTTTATATCTCTTGCATTTCTCCATGTAGTGTCTTGAAATTTGGTATGTGAAGTAAAAGTGCGCATCTGCTGAAAATATGTGATAGTTTAAATTACCACAGTCTGAGCTATAGAAATAGAAAATATGTGATAGTTTAAATTACCATAGTCTGAGCTATATAAATAGAAAATTGCTAAACTATCACTCTTGTTAATAACACACAATGTGTCCTGCAGGTTGTTTTGGTCGCACGACACACTACCGACGGTGATAATATTTATTACTTATTGTATTTTCTCTTGTTCAAGTAGTTTTTCTTATATTTATAGCGGTAACTTGGGTTAACTAATGTTGTTTTCTCTCTTCCAGGTAGTTTTTTTATTGTTAAACGAATTACAACTAAACTTTATTACTGTTCTTGAAGAGGTTCTGGGCTAGGGACGATAGCTATCTTGTCGCACGTTGTGACTCTCCAATATTGATTTTATTTTTAAGATTATCATGTAAACTTTTAATTTTTTATGAATTATGGTAAACATTTATAGAAAATTATAACTATTTTATGGACAAAATATGAATATCAAGTTTTTTAGAAGTATTACAAATAATGTTTGTCTGCGTAGGATGTATGAGTTATGACTTTCAGATGCTATCTGTTTTGTATGATATGATTGTATTCCCCTGAGATATTTTGAAATATATATTATGGATTTCAAAAGAAACATCTAAAGCCTTGAAGTTAAGTGAATACTGAGGTTTTGATAGTTAAAACGTAGTAGTATTTTTTGGTTGACGCGTATTCTCGGTTACTTTTGTCGCCAATCCGAATCCCAGTTTTCACTTCATCTGAAGATTTTTATTCAGAGATGAGGAATAGAAAAAAAAAGAGATTTTGTGTGTGTTATTATGATTGGTCGACACCCTAGTTTTTCTATACCTTCTATGTTTATCTTTTCTTTTTTTTACCTTTCATCGATATTACATATTACACATTATAGTCATACAAATCCGGTGTATTTATTGGACGATATCATTATGTGTAATCTTAACGTCAAACGTCAATCGTGAGTGGTGAATTAAATTCTCTACCCTATCTTCGGTAGTTATGTTGTGTAAGCATTTTAATATCGACATGATCGATTGTCCGGGAGATTTGGGCTTAGCCCTTGGCAGTATATACACTAGGAGATAAATGTTCTTGTCTATAGTTCGAAGATTAATCTGTAAAATATTAACTACGCTAGTGCTCTCTTTAATAATGTTTTGTCGTGCTACAAGGAAATATTCACATTTAACAAGAAAGATTCTGTTATCCACAAAAAGCATCGTTCTCTGTTCTTTACTGATCGTACTGAAACTAACCTATTTTTCATAGGTGTCATGCATGTTTCCTGGTCTACACACAAGATGGCATTGGTTACAATGAGGAAAGAACTAAAAAAGCGGCATTAATTCATCTTAATACGTTAATTGATTAAGTGAACTATTGATTGAAATGAAATGACATTATGATAATCTTTGTCTAGCTTTACGTCAGATTGGCTCACGAGGAAAAGTATATTTGAAGCAATGAAATAAGTTTATTTTACCTTTCCACTAATGATGTAGTTCACAAATCAAAATAAATTTAACATAAAACACTGGCAGTTAATTCGAGTTCTTTGAACGAATATGAATAAGATCATTATGTATACAAGAGTTTTTACATATGTATTTACACATTTAATAATAATATATTTTTACAATGTTGAAAGTAGATGGAATTAATAGTTTTCATCATCACATTCTACTGCTGTTATGAGTACTTGTGATGCTAAGCTCTACTACCACATTTAGAGTGTTAATTTGAATTATTTTAATTCTTGGATATTCCAGTTAGTATCACTGTAATTATTTATTCAATTTCTGACGGTTTGGTTTGTTTTGAATTTCGCGCAAAGCTACACGAGAGCTATCTGCACTAGCCGTCCCTAATTTAGCAGTGAAAGACTAGAGAGAAAGCAGCTAGTCATCACCACCGACCGCCAACGAATAGTGGGATTGACCGTCACATTATAACGCCCCAAACGGCTGAAAGGGCGAGCATGTTTGTTGGAATTGAAAGTCAAGCGTCCTAACCACCTGGCTTTGCAGGACCCATTTCTGACGGAACTTCTGTTGTACTTTACAGGTTGAACTTACTACAATAGTCTTTCGAGCTCCGTGCCTATTCTTGAAACTCCAAGGTAAACATACAGCGAACCTGCAATACTCATTCGAGCTCCGTGCCTATTTCCTTCTGAAAAACTTTGTATTTGTTATGTAAGATTAGTAATAAAATAACTAGAAATTCTCACATCTCTTGAGTGAAGAAGGATATTCTAGTCCTCCCGAGCTCCATTATTTATTTTTAACTGGTGAGAATAAACTAGAAGTTTGGTGGTTTCGTGTCAGTTTTCATTAGTATTGTGTATTTCCACCACAAAACGTCTGTGAACTTTGTGTGTATACACAGATATATTATCGGAGTAATCATGATGATTACGAGTTGTTATTCAGTGAGCTAGTGACAGCCTTATGCATGTTTAGCACTATTGAATTTAGCTTAAGAAAGATACCTTAGTCACGACGGAATACAGATTAAGTGTTTAGAACGAACGTTTCAGGATTACTGGTGACAGAATACAAAACGATGGTTGATTTTCCTTAAAGCTATGTTCTGGCTTAACGGCGAAACCAATACGTAATACTTGGCATTCTGTTCATTACCTACAGTGAAAATGCTCAGCAAACATGCACAATGACTGTTTGTTTTACACACAAACTGAGATAGATTTGAACAGTCAGTTTGAAAGACGAAGCACAATTCATACTTTGGATACCTTCTGATATTTAGAAAAACATAAAATTAATTTTGTTAATTTAATCGTAGAGGTTATGTCATCATGTCCTCAAATGTGGCCAAAAAATAACTGAATTTGTCCTACCAGTAGTTTCACTTTTCAGATTTATATGTTTTATTAATTCTATTTTGTATATTTATTTTACGCCAAAGGGCGAAACTAGCATGCACATTATTTACTACTTACTCAGCTCGATAAATCTTAGTGTGTCTGAAAGGATGTACTTAAGACATACATACATATATTGTGCTTCTTTAGGGTCATATCAATGTTACCTAGGATGTATAGGTTTAACAAAAGGTACTAGCAAAATGTATTTCTCACAGAATAATTTCGTATAACAAGATTCGAAAACTTCAACGTTTTACTAAACCGCATATTGTTGTTTTAAAGTCGTTTCAATTGCAGTAACTTATTACTTCTGACCGCATGAAAGTATAATAACTTTGAATCAGCCACTGTGAACTACAATAAACATACTGTATCCATATAAATATATATATATTTTTCCTGCTGTTCTTGTTCTTACTGTGTGAAACTAGAGTGTAGTTTGCACACTAATCACTTCCACGTCACCATAGTCTAGACTGAACATCTTCCCAAAAAATAGAAGTGAAACTGTTCACAAAATGGAAGACTTTCAAATTACTTCATGTCTATACTGTTGCACAAGAAATGTGATTATTATTTATTGGCTTATTAACATGCTAGAGGAAATCAGCACCGGCCATGCACAAATTCTCCACCCTATCACCACCCAATTGTGGAGTCCTGTTCCACATGTTTGTCAGGGCGCAGTACAAGTATTGTAAATATGTACCTAATTCCAAATCATAGACCACAAAATAATAACCTGTTGGCAGCAACCAATTTTTCTTTGAGAATTATTATTGTTAATTACTGTGTATCACTTTTCATATAAATATTTTTGTTTTTAACACCAAGCAACCAAGGTAAACAAGATTGGGTCAAAAATTCAAGGAACTTAAGTAAAGAACTAATTAAAATACTCAAACGATCAACAATTTTAAGTATACAATTTGAAAACTGTATTCTTGGATTATCAACTGTCTCAAAATAGACACTCTACATGTTTAAAAGTTAATCACATCATTCTTTGGAGCGTAAAATCATAATACGGTTACAATTAATTTATACCAGAACAATTATGCACGCGACCCACATTATCACATAACTTACATACAGCAGAACACAAAGAAGGTTACGACATCTGCATACTTTTTGACCTGCCCCTTATTTGACCCTTCCTCCTTATTCAAGATATAATAATATTTTTACCATGTTTATTTATTTCATAAATATAATATTTCTAGTTGTCTTATTATTCGGTTGAACCAAAATAACAGGTTTTTCCCACTGGATGATACGTCAAGTATGACTTACATTTGGGCTAGTGCAGAATTTTCAATTTTATTGTTTTGTAACATTTCTTTTATGTTGGCTTATTTCAAATTTATTTTAGTTGTATATACAACCAATGTATAATGTGTACAGTGTATAATAACAAAAATGCTATTTACAAATGTGAATGTTATAAGGTTGACAGTCAGTTCTTTAGGGTGGTTGGTGGGTGGAAAGGTATTGCTGATTGGTTGCCTTCCCTTTGGTCAATAGTTAACATTATGGACGGCTGCAAATACCCTTAGTAGTTTTGTCATGAATACAAATTCCTAACGTTTAGCAAACTCAATTCACGTACCCACTTTGCAGTTTACATCTTGGTTCTATATCTCTCGCATCAAAATACATTTAAAGCTTAGTTGGAGAATGTTCTCTGTAATTGACAAGATGACGAGAGTTAACGTAGCTCAAAACTATAGCACTCAGGTGATCATGTCAAGAGATTTAATGGGTAATATTTGAACAAATGTGTTTGCTATTTCGACCAATACCGCATGAAGATGAACATGGCCTAAGTGCTAAATCTAAATGTAAAGCTAGATAACTTCAAATTTTCTTTAGCTACGGAAAAATACAAATATATGTATTGAAACTAAATACCTACCAAACCCTTAAACCTATATAAATAAACCTATAAATACTTGTAGTGTCCTCTAGTGTTAGTGGAGTGTACCACCTAGATACTGGTAAATAATAGATGGGTTTTAATTAAACTGATGCCAACGTCAAACATTTTATTGATTCTGCTGTTTAGAACTTTCCTGTCCGTCGGTGGGACAGCGGTAAGTTTACTTACTTAAAACGCTAAAAGTCAGGGTTGGTTTCCTGAGTTGTACACAGCTGAGACTCCAGTGTAGGTTCCCTCTAAAACAAACAAACAAGATCTATACTATGAACATAATCACTTTTCAAAAAATATAATTTTATTAACAACGTATAGTTCATCAAAAAACTGTGAGTCTGTTTAATTCGGAATTTTCGCACAAAACTATACAAGGTTTTTCTGCGCATAGCTGTCTATGATTATGAATTAATAGATTAAAGAAAAAGGTAAATAGTCAATAGCATTCATCGCCAACAGCTGGGCTACTCTCATATCCTGAATATATGGATTTTTACTGTCACTCTTATTAATCCTCGGACTCACAATCTAAAACACTAGAGCATCATCTGCTACAGGAATGACTGTCAAATTTCGATATTCGGCCAGGCAAAGGTAGCTCAAGAGTTGGTGATGGGTACTTTTAACTAGCTGCCCTCCCTCCAATTTATCAATTCAAATTTCGTGACGCCTATACGCAGATAATCATTGTGTATCATTGAAATAATCTTATAACCACCAAATACCAGCTGTTTTTATGTGAATGGACAACTTTCGTAATGATAGATCTTTATCTTTGGGGACACGTTTCATAATGAAAGATCTTTATCTTTGGGGACAATTTTCATAATGAAAGATCTTTATCTTTGGGGACAATTTTCATAATGAAAGATCTTTATCTTTGGGGACACCGTTCATAATGAAAAATCTTTATACACCAGAACTAAAGATGTACTCACAAATAATATTTCTATTTCTTATTATCTTTAATAATGTGAAAAGGAAACAAATGAATGAACAAATAACATTTGAATGATGTTTTACTTCGTGCGCTAAATTTCTGTATAATTAGTGAGTGAGTGACTTAAAGTAAGAAAAACAAATGACGTGATGTAATTAATATTAACTCCTGATTAAAACAAGCTACCTACATAGATGTGATGTAAACAACAACCCTTAAATAATACAGTTAATACAATATACTCTTCTTAAGTTCCTACTTACGCGTTTCATCAGTTGGGTACCTTGTTGATAGCGGCATTTTCAACTGCAGTCCCAATAACATCTCCCGAGGTTTGTCCAACGTTGGAGATGTAGGTTACTCCCAAATCTGTATGATAGGCTAAAAGTCCAAAATAACTTTTCAAATAATAATATGGTAATAAAAGCTATTCATGTAATATAAAGACAGTATGAAAACAACTAGTACAGTATAAAAACACTTTAAAATAACTTATATTATACAATGACACTCGTATGATATTATCAAACTAAAGAAAAATGTTTCTATCATTGGACAAAACAAAAAGCCCTTTGCATCCTTCTCCGCACTTAAACTTCAATTCTTACCTGATCACATTTTAGCACTTATTGTCCAAATTAAAAACTATGAAGATCGAAGTAGTACAACTAGGTTCACAAATGAAACTGCACATTTGAGTCACCGTTTTGTCTGCTATTCACAAAAACATCTATAGAACCTTGAACAACAATGACACACCGTTTTGTCGGTTATTCATAAAGACATCTATAGAACCTTGAACAACAATGATATATCGTTTTGTCTGCTATTCATCAAGACATCTTAAAACCTTGTACAAAAATGATATATCGTTTTGTCTGTTATTCATCAAGACATCTTAAAACCTTGAACAACAATGACACACCGTTTTGTCTGTTATTCATAAAGATATCTATAGAACCTTGAACAACAATGATATATCGTTTTGTCTGTTATTGATAAAGACATCTAAAGAACCTTGAACAACAATGACACATCGTTTTGTCTGTTATTCATAAAGACATCTAAAGGTCTCTTGTACAACAATGATACGCTATTCTCTCAGTTATTCATAAATACATCTAAAAATCCCTTGGAAAGCAATGACACACCATCCTCTCTGTCATTCAAAGAGACATTTAAGATTCCCTTGAACAGTAATGACACACAATCTAAAGATCCATTGGACAACAGTGACCCACCATTCTTTCTGTTATTCGTAAAGTCACCAAAGATCCATTGGACAGCAATGACACACCTTTCTGTTTGTTATTCATAAAGGCATCTAAAGAATCCTTTGACACCAATGACACACCATTCTGTCTGTTATCCATAAAGGCATGTAAAGACCTCTTTGACAGTAATGACACATTGTTTAGTTAGTTATTCATAAAGTCATATAAAGATTCCTCGAACAGTATTTTTATCACTGACATAGCTAGACGTTTAATATATCTCTCTTCTTAGCATATCTTGATATGTGGTTATTGTTTAATTGCAAACAAACGTATTCGATATTAAAATCGTCCACATGTAAGAAAAAATCTAACATGTCTGTAATTATATATATCTTAGTATTGTTGCCGACTAAGGGCATGAAAATTAGAAATTTACTGATTTTTATTTATTCATAACTACTAGTCCTTCTTGGTTCCTTCTGGTGGCTCAGCAGTAGGTCTGAGGGATTGTAATGCTAAAAATCGGGCTTGGGTACGTACTGTGGGCAGAGCACAAATACCCCATTGTGCAGCTTTGTGCTTAACAAAAAATAAACTTCTTCCTTAGGAATACCTGAAAGCTAGGCTAAAGCTTAGTTGGGAAACAAATGCATTCGAAAGGTGAACAGGCATAGTACATCGATAAATTCGGTTTCTTATGTTTGGTGTTTTTATGAAAATGTAAATTAAATCTGATTTGACACTCATTCGGCCAAATTATCATCTAAAATATTGCGTGTACGGTTGTTGTTGTACATCATACTAAAGGTTTCTTGTCAGATTGAGTTTGAACGTTATCTCAACCAATCTTATAAAAAATACAGATACATTTGGGCAGACAGTAATGTCTGACGTTTTGATAAACCTGTTAAATCAACGATAACCTTATTTACGTTGAAACAACGTTTTCATAAAAATTCTTGAAAAAAGTTATCATTTTTATTGTCCAACATAAGAAATATCTGTTTTTGAAAAGTAGGTTATATTTTCCTGTTTTATTTTTAAAAGATTTAAATTATTTTAACACATAACTCAAGTCTTACTTCTTTACAATACATACATTTTCGCAAGTTTCAAAAAATTTGTTAATGAATGATTTGTAAAAATCCGTATAGTTTGTCTAATCAAAAGAACGAATGGTGTCACTTGGTTTTTACATGAATTACCAAATCTTTACAAACTTCGTAATTTCTTATCTCTTATTCTATGGTAGGAGGAACTAAAGTAATTCGAAAATGACCTACTTCGACCTTTACTAAGTTGATTCATCTTCACCATTTTTGTTTTTGTAGCTTCACTGACATTGTGATGTACAGGTAGCAGCCAACGACACGTAACCTTCTGTCACTTTTCCTTTTAATTGGATGCTGGATAAGTTCAAGAGTATTCTGGAGTTTCTGTGGTTTTTATAAGTTCATTCTTTAGTAAGGATTTGCACTGTCAATTTTGGAGATTTTCTTTTCCCGAGGTTTAAAAAATCATTTGAACTTGTAATAAACAAGGTAAAACTTTGATGACGATGTTAGACCAATAAATAGGAAGATAGTCTACTCGGGTGCACATTAGAACAGTATAAAATTAGTGGTTACGAAATTACTTTGGTTTTAGCCTCCTTTAGCTACAGGTCAAACAGTAATAAGGTAAATTACAGTGAAAGTAGTAAGGTCAGTAGTTACGGTAGTAAGGATTTAGAATTGTCATTAAGCTTAAAAGTAACAACAACAGAAAAAAAAAACAGGCGTTCTATAGATACATATTTAGTAACGTTTGAGTTTTGTTTCAGACAGCATTTACTTTGTACTATTCATAATTAGTATAAAATAATAGTGCATAATGCCTGCACTTTTTAAAACTTTAATCATAGTAACACAGTTCGATAGATAAAACCGAGTTGTGTTTACTCAAAGTGTTTTTTATTCAGTTATGGAGATATCATTAGGTACACAGAGAAACAAAAGACAGTAGAAATATTGAATTATTATTCACAAGATGTCTCCTTTTCAAGTGAAACGCAATTGGCGAGATCAATGTGCTGTTGGGCCTTGAAAAACTTTTTTATAGAGCGCCATCTGTACAGTTAACTCTGTAAAAGAAGCACAGATCGATGGACCTCTGTATTTATAAGCGAAGCTTGTGTATTCCTCCAGCACGAGCATGTTGTACAGAGGAACACCGCAGAGCCTGCCAAAACGTGTCTCTGTTTACACGTGTCAGAGTCAATACTTCGCTCGCGAACCCAATAATAGTTCACTTCTTGTACATTTTCAGATTAATGACAACGTTTCCCTCTTTAGTATTATTAATCTGCTTACTCTGGCCGTTTATCGATCTGGCATATGTTCGTCAAAAACCAGTTACAAAAGAAAAATCTTACGGTAGGTCTGAAAAATTTCATAATTAATGTATATCTCTTCTTTTTTAAAGTTATTCACTAAACTTTAGAATAGTGTCTTGAGGTTAAGAAACACTAAATAAAATCCACTATCACGTGTTTGTAATCAAAGGAACATTACTAAAACTTTAAGTGGTGATAAAATGGAGCCATGGCACTTACTAAACACTCGCATGAGGTTTACTGGCCTTAGAAGATCAAAAAGTTTCCAGATGAACTTCTAAGTTTAAAAGTTCTTTAACATTTTTTCCAAAAATATTGGTTAGGTGGAATGCTTTAATAACGACGGTTAGGTGGGAAAAGTAGGTTTTTAATGGGGGAATCAATCTAGTTTGGCGATACGAGATTGCACGTGGTTCACGGTTAATTTCGAATCGCTGCCAAGGTGATTACTTTTAGATCAGTTCTGAAAATTTGTAATCTTACCAGTACTTCTGGATATCAAACTTGATGAAGTTGTCGTAAAAAGTTTAGCCCCATTTTTCAAAAACATAACATTTTATTTCACGCAGAAATAAAAAATAACAATACCAAACGTAAAAAAAATGACGAAATGCTGTCTTAAAAACGTCAGTTTATTATTATTTTATTCAGACTTTTGGCGAATTCTTTACTATGGAAATATTATATAGAACTTTATAAAAAAACATTATACAGATTATATGAGCCATAAAAGTAAAACTGCGAGATTAAAACTTCCACCCCATATCCTAGGCTGACTTGTCTTATAGCAAATTTAAGCCTAATTACAAGATATTGTAATTTTCAGTAAGCGTAGCGCTACGTTGTTTTCAGTGGATTTATAAATAGTATAAGATTTTTGTTACCATATATATAGAAGATCTGTTACTCATTTACTTATACCGTATTTCAAAAGCTATTCTTACGTGGAACATAAAACTCGTTTCCTAGCACTTATCATATGGAAACTAGGCCTAACTACACATAGTAAATAATTTTATTTAAACTTGCAAATATTTACGTCAGCTGTAACAGGAAGAAAATGTCTTCTGAAAAATGTCAAGATCGCAATGTCTTAATAATAAACATAAAAAAGAACATCGTTGCCAAAGTAACCCTTAAAAACAAGAGCATTATTATGAACATAACGAAAAATGACCGAAACAAATGAAGTAGAAACATCAGGGATAAAAAAAAACTTCACAATAAAAACGCCAGAAGCAAAACAATTACCAAAATAAACATTTGTATTAAATAATACCGTGTTTTTAAAACAGAGTTCAGGAAAGTCTTGTATCATATAATTTGTATATTGCATCGTTAAGTACCAAACATTTGGTACAAAGACAATCTATCTTTACTGCACAGCTCGGGATGGTCCCGCATTACATAACTTGTACATTACACGGTTAAAGTAAACAAAAGGCTGGTATAAACACTATACAGCTCAGGAGGGTCCTGTATCATGTAATTTCTATATTACACCGTTGAAGCACTTTTATATCCAACTCGCACTCACTTAAACTTTTTTAACTTTTGTCTGGTATCATTGAAACAAATCGCAAGGCTTCACTATCATTAACTTCTGTCTGGTACCATTGAAACAAATCGCAAGGTTTTACTATCACTTAAACTTTAACTTCTGTCTGGTATCATTGAAACAAATCGCAAAACTTCACTATCACTTAAACTTCTTTAACTTCTGTCTTGTATCATTGAAACAAATCGCCAGACTTCACTATCACTTAAACTTCTTTAACTTCTGTCTGGTATCATTGAAACAAATCGCAAGGCAAGACAGAAGTTAAAGTTTAAGTGATAGTGAAGTTCAATGATACAAGACAGAAGTTAAAGAAGTTTAAGTGATAGTAAAGCCTGGCGATTTGTTTCAATGATATAGTAAAATAGTAAATAGTAAAATGTGCTTCCTTATACATGTAGTTACATACTGACTGACAGATTACATTATTTAAACTTGTTATTGTTTCTTTAACACAAGATGTGTCTTCATATTGACTGACTAATTTCATTTTTAATCATCTTATTGCGTTATTAAAACGCCTCGTGTGTTTTCATATTCACTGTGTGATTACATTTTTAAAATATGTTTTGCGCCAATAATACAATCCGTATGCCTACGTACTCACGGTATGATTGTATCGTTTGAACATTTTAATCTGTGTGCCATCATGTTCTATAACATTTTGTTATCATTACTTGTTCTGCTTCTGTATGACATTGAATCTAGAATCTAAAAAGTAAGTCAACATTTCTATAATAAATAGGGTAACAAGAAAGCTTAAAATTATGTTTTGCAACGCTTTTTGTGATACTACTTTTGAATGTTATAAAATTGATTCTTTAATTAGAAGTGGAAATATATCAGCAAACTGTATATGTAAACTAAGAAAAGTAAGAGGAGATCTTGAAAACTTGAATTACCTCATTAACAGAAATAAGTATCACAATGTTTTATCGTTTTATTTTTTGTCAATATTTAGTTTCATAACTGCTTAATAATGTATAGTTAAAGAGAAGAGCTTCATAAATGTTTGGTCAGCCCGGTTTTTCTGACATTTCATTATATCTATGTTTGTCTAATATTCAAGTGAGTTGCTACAATATATGTGTAGGAAATGTAATATTAGCTTATAAAAATAAGTTTTCCCTTTTCAGGGAAATGGTTTTTATACTACGATCGATATAAATTTAGAGCAGGATAGAATAGATTTGGTAGATAACTGTAAGAAATCAAAACATTGCAGTGCTTTCAAAAAAGAATATTGAGAAAATTCACTTTATAGGAGAAGCCTTAATGTCGTTATCTTAAAAGAGTAGGATATATCAACCACAGAAATAAGAGAAGTGGAGTCTACAATAAAAGTTTACTTTTTGTCTGTTACGTTGATGATACGATGGTATTTCATCAATTGTAAGTAGACGACCGGATAATTTTGTTTCTGTTGTGAAGTTCTTTGCTATTATAATTTATGGAAGTATAACTTAGCAATATCATTATTAAGTAAGAAAATTCATATTCATTAAATTAATGTAATACCTTATTTCAATTTATATTGGCATTTTCTTCTTTAATGTGAAAACAAAACAAATGAATGAACACTTAAGTGTCGCACATAAAGTAGTGTTGTGCATTACATTAATGTTCTCAAAAATGAGTGATGTAAAAGTAAAAAAAGTATAAAACATTTTTTTTTCTAATTCATACGAGTTTAAAAGCTATTAATTAATTCTTATGATATATTGACACTCTGAAACAACTCATAATGACTAAAAACAACTTATATGATGTAATGGCACTGAAAGTCACCCTGGCAGTCAGTACAGCTAATTAAGTTTACGTTTTTACTTTTAAAATTAGAATGTATTGTTGAATCAGGTGTGTACCTTCGCCGGTATTTCCAGTCGTAATCCGAATAATATCTCGCAAGATACGGAGAGTTTAGGAAATTTAGCTTAGTTCTAAAACATATATCAAGCTAACAGTGGAAAGCAATCTTTATAATAGAAGTATCATAACACAAAACACAAGTAGAGAGTAATAACATTCGATATATTAAAACACTAACTAACTAATAAATACTATAGTATACCTTACTCAGGGAACACATGAACACTAACTGTTGGCTTGAACTATATAGTATACCTTACTCAGGGAACACAATAACACTAACTGTTGGCTTTAACTATATAGTATACCTTACTCAGGGAACACATGAACACTAACTGTTGGCTTGAACTATATAGTATACCTTACTCATGGAACACAATAACACTAGCTGTTGGCTTCAACTATATAGTATACCTTACTCAGGGAACACATGAACACTAACTGTTGGCTTGAACTATATAGT